>NW_026059412.1:0-68968 GCF_023721935.1 Panthera uncia
TTTTTGTGAGTGAGAGAGAAAGAAAGAAAGAAAGAAAGAAAGAAAGAAAGAAAGAAAGAGGGAGGGGCAGAGGGAGAGGGAGAAAGAATCTTAAGCAGGCTCTACGCAGCATGGAGCCCAATGTGGGACTCAATCTCATGACCATGAGATCATGACCTGAGGGGAAATCAAGAGTCAGACACTTAACCCACTGATCCACCCAGGCGCCCCTACATGTAACCTTTTAATTATCCCTTGACCTGTTGAAGTGTGGAAGCGACCCCAAGTACAGACAGAAAACCTGTATCAAACACAAACAGGCAAGAGTAGAGTGGCTCAAAGTAGCCCTTGACTCTGCCCTGGGGATACCTGTCAGTCTGTGATCAGTTACCTCAGATGGGGCCCAAGAATACTCCTGCCCTCTTTCTGGGTTCCTCTTCCAGAGTCTTTTTTTTTTTTTTTTTTGCTTTTTCCCCCTCTGCCCTCCCTCTGGGCCCTTCTACTTTGGTTTCTGCTTGTACTGAGGCATAGGCATGGAAAAGCATCTTTCCTGGTCTAGCTTCAGAGTGTATCATTCATTCATTCAACAACCATCTGACCGAATATTTTCTTAAAAATCTTTAACTTCCTCTTGCCAATATGGCCAAATAGCATTACCCCAGTGTGTTATTGTGCTAATAGAGATTCTGCCTTTCTTACCAAGAATCATCTACATTATTTGCTTTAAAAAAATGTTTTTTAATGTTTATTTTTGAGAGAGAGAGAGAGAGAGAGAGGAAGACTGCAGGCAGGGGAGGGACAGAGAGAGAGGGAGAGACAGAATCAGAAGCAGGCTCCAAACTGTCAGCACAGAGCCCAACACAGGGCTTGAACCCATGAACTGTGAGATCATGACCTGAACCGAAGTCAGATGCTTAACCAGCTGAGCCACCCGGGTGCCCCTACATTATCTGCTTTTAGATCCTACCTTGATATGAAACAGAGCTCTAAGGAGACAAAGTTTGGTTGGGGAGAACCCTTTCCTCCCATGGGGAAGCAATGGGGTCATAAGGAGGAGCAGAAAGTAAGATAGGGATAGATGTCAAGATCAAGAGCACAGTATAAACCCAGGTAGGGTGGCAGGCATCCTTGGGGTGGGGGCGGAATTTGCATGGGTGTATAGGGCTGAAATTCAGGAGGTGTTGATAATGTCTCTTGTTAGGTGCTACTCGTCACGTTAATTATTGTGTGTTTTGGCTCTTACCATTTGAGAAGGGGTAGAAGTAAAAGGTATGAAAGGTGGGAGAGGCTTGTTGAGGGCCTAGGCTAGGAAGCTGAAAGGCAGTGTGGAGCCAAGAACAAGTGTGGCCTTGGAATCAGGTAAAAGGAGCACCTGAGTTCACATTTCCTCTCTATCAGGTATTGACTGTGTGGGTTTGGGCAAACTACTGATTTCTCATGTGTAAAATGAGGATAATAGTAGTAACATCATACCTAATACACAGGAATGTCTTGCTTCTCCCCAGAAGTCACTAAACATTTGAAGCAGACCGTGCTGTAATACGTACGGCTAATGGCCTTCTGACTCAGGCTACACACTGCAACTGGACAAAACTCTAAATGAATGAATTCTTATTTTATAGCTACACAAGTATTCAATAGATCACTCATCTGGATTCAGTGATCCACTTCTAGAAAGTTCTTGACGGCTCTTGGGTTGTCCGGCTGAGGCTGGAAGAAGGAGGAACCCCTGGATTTCTGAGTCCAGGAAACCGCAGGGGATGCAGGTGCTTGGGCATTCCTCTTCAGTGGTTACCACCGAGAGAGGCCCCTCAGCCTAAAAATACCTGCCAGGGAGCCGGGTGGGGAAGGGAAGAAACCATGTGGAAGGCACTATTGGAGGGGTTCCAGAAAAAAGACGACAGGATGCGCAGGAAATCCTGTTTTGCTTAGAGATGTGGCCTAAGGCCAGTTCTTTTCCCTCTCCCTTCATCCAGGAAGATAGAACTCGAAATTAGGAGTCACCACCTTCCTCCTGCCCCCGTTCTCAGTCCTGTTCTTCTGCTCTGCTGTGGCACTCCTCCAGTGACAGGAACGGTGCAGGGAGAGGAGGGGCAATGGGGACACCAGCAGGGTTCTTAGGTTCTCTTGTTCAGCCGCTCACTCACTGAGGTATCTAGCACCCTCTGATTCTGCTCTTATATCACAACCACGTTTGAGAAACCCCATCCCACCCTCCTATGTCACTCCCTCCAGAAACTGGGCTTCTGGGAGCCTTCTGAGCTAGGGGCCCACGGTTGAGTCTGTCCAGCAAATCGAGGTTATATTTGCATTTCTGGTGGGTGTCTTAGGCATTTGCAGCTTACTGTGTCTAGAAATGCCGAGATACTGCAGAGTGTCCAGGAGGTGAGGAAGGAGAAGGGAAAAACACAGGACATAGGAAGATAGGCACATCCTCACTTATGTCACCCACCAGAGGCAAGGCCTTTAGAAATCATCTCCCTATGGATTGCAGGTTAGTATGTCAGCTCATCAGCAGGTACCTCTTACTGTGCAACAGTCAGAAACCACGACCCCAAGTCCCTGGGAGTGGCCACTGTGTCCGGAAGATTGAGGGAAGGGAGGGGAGAAGAAATGAGCAACTGGAACTTGCAGGAGAACATCTTGCTGGCTTGCCGATGGGGGCTTTAGATCTTTGGCTTTAGATCTTTGGCTTGAACGAAATGGATATCGGGGTGGGTGCAGGCAGGGGAAGATGATGGACAGAGCACCCCAGAACAACCGCCATTGGGAGCACTCAAAGCTCCATCAAGGAGTACGTGGATGTGGGTAATTTCAGTAGAATCGATTTCCAGATCCTGGTTTCCATATGTGCTTTTCCCTAAAACTGATGTCCTTGGGGGTACATTCGAAGTGTCAGGCTGATTCTCTCCCCGCAATCCCCCTTTTGCAGAAGCCCCCAGGGGACCTCTTTCTCGCATGCTGCATCTTGCTAGGTGGAGACCCTCCAGTGCGCCAAATAAAGGATCAACTTGAAATATTGGTGTCCGAGTCTCTAGTACATACTGGGGATTGATTTCAAGTAGGAGGAGGCGAAAGACTAAGATTATAGCTTCAAGTTAAAGTAAATTATATGAGGTAGTTTCTTAATCATTTGCTCCAATGCATGGGAAAACAATCTTCTTTAGGTTTTACCCAGAAGATTATTGTGTATTGTGAACTAATATGCATTTTTAATTTGGGTACAAGTCTCCTGCTTGCTTCAGCTTTTCTGTATATTTAGTGGCCCTATTAATAGCTTCTCTTCTTTTCGCTGGTAATTTTCACGAAATATTGTCTTACTCTAGCAATAAGCAATATTCATCCAAAATACAAAAACTAATCTTTAAAAAAAGACTAGTACGCTTTTTTATGCTTGATGATTATTTAAAAACTGTATATGATAGTTATTTTATTTTACCCAATTATTTACTAATATAAATTGCAATGACAAATCGATCTATAGTATTGGGTAACATGTAGATTCTTATGGTGACAGGAAATTTTAACTTTTTCAATTTTGAATTAATAATAAATATAACAAATAATCTAGGAAATTTTAATATGTAAAATTTTAACTTATGTACATATTTTATAACCAAGGATTATGGTATGGTGACCAATATAAGATTTTCAAGCTTAAAAGCATCCTATTAAGATAAAGTTGTGTGGGTCACATAGTTGGAAATACGAGTGCAAGGAGGCATCATAAATGATGGAAAATTTATGGCTGTTAAAAAGAGCTTGTTCATGTGTCTTTTCAATAGATGAAGGTGGGTATTCAATACATTAAACGAGTGATTTAACAATTTGAAAAGTCAATGTGCCAGAAGCTAACATATTTCTTAATAACTTAAACTTGCGATACAAATTTTATATGTGATTTTTAAAATGTCTGAGGAGGATAGGGGTGCCTGGGTGGCTCAGTCGGTTAAGTGTCCTACTTCGGCTGAGGTCATGATCTCCCTGGTTCCTGAGTTTGAGACCCACATCGGGCTCTGTGCTGACACCTCAGAGCCTGGAGCCTGCTTTGGATTGTCTCTGTCTGTCTGTCTCTCTCTCTCTGCCCTCCCCTGCTCCTGCTCTGTCTCTCTCTCCCTTTCAGAAATAAACATTAAAAAAAAATTTTTTTTAATAATAAATAATGTCTGAGAAGGATACATAGTTTTTCCCAAAATGTTAGGAGGTCCCAGAACAAAGCACTTTACAGCTCTCCGCCCTTGGTGGTGGGAGATGAGCGCAGAAACGGAAGGTGTGGAGAGGGGCAGCCAGCCCCCTTCACGATTTTGTCTGCAGGTGGGGCTGTGGCCCTCATCACTGGTGGGTCTGCTCTGCTGAGTTGTTGGTGACCGGCCCCTAAGGGAGTGTGAAGCTAACGGACCCTGAGCTGGAACACGACCCTCCAGCACGCTTGCTCATATGTGCGCAGATGTGCGCAGGTGCTACCGGGGACCGAACTTGTGTACCCAACCGGGGTGTGCCGGGCCGTTCATTCTGCACAGGCCACGGCTCGACAACAGAAACCAGTGGGCAGGGGGATGCTGGCGGCAGGAGGCAGCTGATCAGACCCCTGGATCTGCCCGAGGGACCGGGTGGGAGTCCTTGATTATGCTCTTAGCCTGAGACTCGGAGAACTGGGGCTTCTTCACCCCCCGGGGGGCCCACCCTGTTGGTGGGGACCACTCGCCCCTCTCCCTGACCTCAGCCACCATCCTAATGCTGCCTGCTCGGTCCCCTTCATCCTCTTCTCCTGTCGTCCCCCAGACTCTTGCCTCTTGCTTAGGGTGTCTGCCTGCAAAGGCAGTTTGGGCAGAAAGTTCACCGGGTTCCCTGGGTCTAAGGAAGCACCAGTCCCTTTACAAGTCAGTTTTCCAGCAGCTCCAGAAGTTGTTCTACACGGTGCGCCAGTTCTCACAGGGGCATCTGCGTTGTGGCGCCTTGACTTGGGCTGGCCTGGCAGGAACGGGACAGGAGGGAGGGACGATCTGAGATGCTCCACTGGCAACAACAGGCAGGACGTGTGAAACGAAAGGAGTTCTCAGGAGGCCATGGTGGTGTGGTCCCAAGCAGTGAAGGCCAATGGGAGGGCATAAAGATGTCAAGTGGCATCTTCAGTTTGAAGTTAATAACTTCCAGTCTGTTCCTTTTTTTTTTTAAGTTTATTTATTTATTTTGAGAGAGAGAGAGCATGTGAACTTGAGCAGGGGAGGGGCAGAGAGAGAGAATCCCAAGCAGGCTCCACGCTGTCAGCACAGAGCCTGCCTTGGGGCTCGATTTCACAAACTGCTGGTTCATGACCCTCCACTCAACCTACTGAGCCACCCAGATGCCCCTCAGTCTGCTCTTTTCTCTTCTTTTTTTAAAAAAATTTTTAAAGTTTATTTATTTCTGAGACAGAGAGAGACAGAGCATGAGTGGGGGAGGGGCAGAGAGAGAGTGGGAGACACAGAATCGGAAGCAGGCTCCAGGCTCTGAGCCATTAGCCCAGAGCCCGATGTGGGGCTCGAAATCACAGACCTCGAGATCATGACCTGAGTCGAAGTTGGCCGCTCCACCGACTGAGCCATCCAGGCACCCCTGTTCTTTTCTTAATGAAAGCTAATGTCACCATTCTGATGAGAGGGCATCAAAGTGGGGTGTAGTCCTCAAGGTGAGATGTGTGGTCCTGGAGGTCAAAACTACTTCCATAATGACATTAAGATTTTTTAAAATGTTTATTCTCTCCTAAGTGTATAGGGGAGGACCATAAGGTCTCTGGGTGGATCTGAAAATCAAACTGACAAAGACAGATGAACAGGAGAAAAGTGCACACGTTGTACTGAATTGTTCCACGTACACGGGAGCCTTCGTAAGAGAATGAAGACCCCACGAACCGGCCAACGCAGGCAGCTTTTATAGTCTTTAGACAAAGAAACAATACATTTGTGAAGATCTGTCAAAACAAAGAAGCTTGGGCTAGGGCTGGGAATGGTGAGGGAGTAACTGGAAAGGGAAGAGTGAGTTTAACAAGGTTTGTTTGCGGATTCCTCTGATGCCATCTCAGGGCTGACGGGAGTCTGTCTTTAGCGAAGGAGAACATATGTCCTGCCTTCAGGCAGAGAAGGGAGAGCTTTTTCTGCCTTTACTGCTCCTAATTGTCTTCGGCTCAAAACAATTTTTATGTCAAAGAGGCACATCCTGGGGTGATATATTCTGGTTTCCTTCAAGTGTATCACGGAATTCTTTTAGGGAGATGACATCCTCACTCTGATGACAAGTAGAATGCGTGCTTCTGAATTCTTATGTTTTAAAGGTTTCCCAGTTTCAGTTTCTACTACAGTAAATATCAGTAAATATAATCCAATAGATACAACAAAAGCTTTTGGGGGGTTCGGTACTTTTTAAGAGTGCTGAAGAGTTCCTGAGACCAAAAAGTTTGGGAATTGCTGCCTTAGATCTTCTGTTTCTGCCCTTGTTCTGTAGGTCTGGAGAAGGAGGTCCTGAAGAGAGGAGGAGATTCATTGCTTGAGGTCGCACAGAGCTCGAGGCAGAGTTGGGAAGAAAACTCTGTACCCACCATGTCACCCAGGTCCCTTTGCCGATTAACCACTGGCCACGGCACTGAAGCTCCCACGTTCCCTCACTTCCCTCCAGGTATGTGGGGCAGGGGTTTATCGGTCTCCTTTCCCTCCTGCCTCCTTGTCTACTACCCCTGGGGCGGAGGGGGTCTCTTAGTGTGAGAATGCAGGAAAACAACGCGACAGGAGGCCACTCATATAAGCCAGGTTGGCAAAGCAGGGCTTGCTGTGCTCTCCTCTGAAGGGTGTTAGCTTTCTCAGACGGTGCCAGGAGGAGATCATTCTGGGACAGGAAGATTGAAACAGCAGAGCAAGGCAGACTGGTCTGCAGCAGACTCCATTTTGGTTGAAAGGTGACCACACAGGAATAGTCAAGATCTACTTTGCCTCATTCCAACTGTGACCCTAATCTGCTGTGACTAAGGTTACTGTCTTTCTGTTGATGGACTGCTCCTGTGGCCCGTTGAGACATTGTGAGACATAACAGTTGGGGTCCATGTAAAAGGAGCCTTGGAACTATCTAGTGCATTTGCTCATTCATGCGGTGGTGTTTGTTGAGTACCTGCCGTGTGCCTCATACAGGTCTGGGCTCTGGGGATACAATGTGATGAGACAGACATAGGTCCTTCTCTCATGGAGACCACCTCTTAGCAGGATGTCCACTCCCTCCTTTTCAGATGCCTGAGGCTCAGAGTGACTTGTCCAAAGTCATACAGTCAGGTGAGAAAAGAATTTGCTGAGTATGTACCACTGGTCCCCTGGAGGATAGAGCAGAAATAGACAACCCAGCCAGTGCCACAAACAAACTTGTTAGAGAGATGAGACTTATGCCCAAGATAGTATAAGGATTTAGGCAGCACAGGCTAGGTGAGTAGACAGTAATTATTTAATTGCTTTAGTTACTTAAGGGCAGTTTTTGTGCCAAAACAAATTAGTCAGGGGGGTTGTTTTTGTGTTTGTTTGCTTCTTTAAAGTACAATTTATTAAGGTACACATTTGAAACTCAAGTTCTTGATTTTAAATTCTGCTTATAAATAGATTAAGATTTGTACATCTAGAAAATCTGAAAAATCATTTTTGAAGGCCTTAGATTAATATGTTGTATCACTTCCAAATGCAGTTAAACTACTTTAAATATTTTAGACTGTGTGTACAAATTTAATACATTTGATTTCCTTTTTAAGTAACTCAATTGCCTGATTTAACAAAACATCCTGAGTACTTGAATCAGCTCTTAAAGAATTAACAGGTCACAATCTTAAAAGTGTGGTGGTTAAAAGAAAAGCTTAAGTTTTCTTAGATGTTTCAATGCTATACAAACTTAGTGAGGTTTCTACTTGAAGTCAAAAGTCTAAATTAGTTATCCACCTGACATTCAGGATGAAATTTCAGCATTGATCTGTTTACAACTGAAATAGGCCAAATTATCCTAAGTTTTTCACATACCTAAAATACCAAACGTGCACAGATTCCTAAGGCAAAATATTAATGCTGTAGTTTTGATACTCTTAAACATTTCTATACTTGGTTTTACCTCTTTCTCAAATAAAAGGTATCAGGGGACAATTCAGATCATCCTGCTGTATTCTCGGAGTTTGGGGGGTTGCTTTCTCAGCTTGCTGGAGATTACACAGCAAGCAGAGATTTTGGTCTAGATACTGACTCTACCCTCACCTGTTGCCCCCATTGTCAAGAACGCTCCTTGCGGTGTCCCCAGGCATGGCTTTCCCTTTCATGTTGGACAATGAGTGATCCTGCTGTTCAAAGAAACTTTCAGCTTGCCTTCAATTTGATTGGTCATTTGATTGAATTTTACTTTTCTTTGGATCTTAAGATATGTAAAAGTATTTTATGTCAAACACAAAACAGCTTTGAACTGGGAGATTCCTGCATTGTCTGATCACCTCTATTTTTAGAACCTCACAACTCCTAGGAGGATTAAGATGTCAATGTGTGTTCTACTGTGGGTAGTGAGTCACTTCCATCTGTGACATATGGACAGGCCTACCTCTACCTCACGGTCACATTTTAAGGGGCACCTGGGTGGTTTGGTTGGTTAAGTGTCCAACTTCAGGTCAGTCATGGTCTCAGGGTTTGTGAGTTCAAGCCCCGCGTCAGGCTATGTGCTGACAGCTCAGAGCCTGGAGCCTGCTTCAGATTCTGTGTCTCCCTCTCTCTGTTTCTCTCTCTCTCTCTCTCTCTCTCTCTCTCAAAAATAAATAAACATTTAAAAAAAATTTTTAAGTCACATTTTAAGATGAGGCCCTGGCCTTCGAGGAATGTACAATTTGGCATTCTTTTCTCTTTCCAGAGCTCCTTAAAGAGGTACATTTCCTCAGATATACCTCTTGAAATCTCTCCTGCACCTGCCACAGGATGGCCAGTGTACCTGCAAGGGGTGTCACAGATATTGGAGGAATTGAATAGGAAATTATGGGAAACTGTGGACTTGAGTGGAAAGTTGAGGTAGAGTTGATTCAGTAGAGGCACAGACTGAAGGTTAATCTTTGAAGAAGTCGAGCAGCACAGAGGGTGTAAACTGACAGAAAGGTAAGATCTAAGGAGGCATCCTGTAGGTTGATGAGAATGAGAGAGTTCAGAGAAACATGATAATAAGAAATAAACGGAGCGAGCGCTGACCGTAGTCAGCCTCTCTCTTACATGTTGTGGATGTGTTGACTGACTCACTTCCTTCTCCCGGCATCCTTAGAGGGCAGATGCCATCATTATTGCCATTTTTCCAGAATGAGGAAAGAGCTGTACCAAAGAGCTTAAGTTGCATATTCTCGGACTGTGTGTGGGATGATTGAAGATCTTTCAGCATACGCTTCGGTGTGACCTGTGAAGAAGCAGCGGTGTCCCCCGAGCCCCCCCTTCCCAGTCTTGCTGGCCGGGCCTGCCGTCAGAGTTCGGTTCTGTCTGCCTGGAAGCTATCCTCTCATGCGAGGTGCTCGTCGGAGTGCTTGAGGATGGAGCAGAGCCAGGCCAAGCTTGCGAAACAGATTTAAGGCGAGGGTTTTGTGCCTGCTTGGCGATAGTGCTGCTTGTTTAGCAGAATTTGATCTCAGACTTGCTGCCATGGTAACGGGCACCTGTCAGTGAGCTTGTGCGGGGCTGCTTGACCTCTGATCGCCAGAGATTGCTATTGTCTCCCAGAAGCCCTGACAATTGCCTAACTACCCCACAGCCGAGGGCAGCTTGAAACTGCCCCAGGTCACATGGCTGCTAGGTGGCAGTGCTCACATAAAAGATGTCAGCAAGGCACTGATCTTTCATTTTTTATTTACTTATTAAATAAAAGGTATTAGCTCGGCACACTGCCACTCTGTCAGAGGAGGTGCACACAGGCCAGCAGGGTCCTGGCGAGGGGGCAGGGCTTTTGGGCAAAGGGCAGAACTAGAGACAGTAGTTGTTTTAAGAGGAGAGATTCCTTCGAGTCAGGAAAGGGGGTGATGGCATGAAGGCCTAGAATTAGGCGCCTCTAATATTAGAGGTGGAGGGAGGAGAAGCTTCTGCCTGGTGGCTCATGTTTCCTTGGTGAAGCGGAGATCCGGGACTCGGGTTGAAGTAAAGGGGGTGGGATTGGTAGAGGGCTTAAGTTCAGCGGCGACTGGACAAAGTGCCTTTTGTTTGCCCCGTTCACAGTCGTCTGGGAAGCAGGGCTATCCAGGACCAGGAGGGTAGAGCTTCTCTGAAGAGAAGCCTAGGAGGCTGAGCATAGATGGCCCTAGGGTCTAGGTAGAGCGTTTGTCCCGACCCCCGGCACCTATTAGGATGTCCAGGTCATTCAATAGGAGGCCAAGGATCCCTGCCCGTCCTTCTCATGGTCAGTGAGAAGAAGGACAAAGCACAGGCTGAGGGACCAAGTAGCCAGAGACACTTGCTCAGCAGGGCTCAGCGAGTCTGGAAGGGGAAGATGACGGGGCATTTTCCTGTCTCTTCTGAAAGTGCATGGGAGTTTTGGATGCGCATCTTGAATTTTAAGACTCCCTGAGGTCAAAGAGGAGGACAGTCAGTTCTGGAGGAGATGAAATGGCTTTGCCTTTTGTTTCTCTGCAAGAGCTGATGAATAATTCAAGGCAATGGTGAGGAAGTGGGCTCTGTAGGACAGGCCAGCTTGGAGCAGGTTCATCCTGGTGGGTTGCCGTGGGACTGAGCTCTGTCTCCATCTTGTATGCTCCTCAGCCTCCCTGGCCCTGAGCCCACATGGCTCCCGTGGAGCCGTGCTCCTTTTCAGCCAAGGGGATGAATGTCTGCTACAGAAAGGCCCTGGAAGAACTTCAAAACTCAGGCAGAGACAAGCAGGCGTGAAGAGGCCAGCTGCCTTCCTCTCAGGCATTTGCTTTGTACTGCGAGGACCAATGAGGGGCACTGCTAAGGGACGGGGAGAGGTGAGAAAATGGGTTGGCCGGCTGGGGAATCCCACAGGCCTGCTGGACCTTGCTCCTGCCTGCCCATGTGTGGCCACGGGCTTCTTTCTCTACTCAGCTGGAGACAGTCTGTCCGGGACGGACAATATGCACCTTTTAAGTAGCCCTTCCCCCCAGGACTCACCTTTGATCTCAATTTGCTGGTTCCCGTTTAAAGGAGTAGATGTCAAGAGCCCTCCAATGCAGCAGATGCCCACCTCCAGCTGGAACTGAATTTACACACCAGTAAATCAGAGAGTTAATAATCAAACTGTCTGGATTTTGCCTTCAAATTCGGCCATCAGTGTATTCTTATTGTATCCTGTAACACCTAAAAATACCTTTGAGGCACTTTAAGTACACAAAACACCACACTGCTTGTCTTTGTAAGAGTGGCCGTGCAAAGGTCCTGGCACCAACGCCTGATTACCCAACGCAAGAGCCGGCTGCCGCCTTCCTCACCGCGTGGAAGACTTGAAGACTTGCCTAGGCAACCACACGTGAAGGAAGAGAAAAGGGTGTCGTGCAAAATGATGGCATTTCTGGGTATCATGTTTTCTTTATGTAGGGATTCAGCTTTATGAAAGTGTGTTAAGCGACTCAGTCATAAACGAATTTGAGAACTTTTGGCAGTCAAACCAAGGTCTTGTATGGGACAAGGGAATGGATGTTGATCTCAGGAAACCCCTCATCAGTCTTCAGCAATGTTGCCCAAAATACAGAGGAAGGGAACCCCTGTGTGGGTGCAAATTCTCCTCCAGGACTCAACCTCCTGACTTAGAGGCACTCTCTGCAGTCAGTGTGGTCTGACCCCTTTTTGGTCTCCCAGGAAAAATTAGACATCTTCATTCAAACAGAAGTCCTCACTGTTTTGTAAAGTAGTGCTCCCCTCTCCAAATAAAAACATGGACCTGAGAGTAAAGGAATGGTGTCATGGTACTCTGAGTGTGTGTGTATACTGGGACGTGGGGGAGGGGCGCTGGGGGAGTCACTATAAACACAGAGCCATGAGAATCTGCTCATTCATTTAGCAAGCACAGATCGAGTGCCCACAGAATAGCTTGATGTAGGAATTAGATGAATTGAGACAATAGTAACAATGATAATAGAACACTTTCTATGACTAAACTCTATTCCAAGTGGCTATGATCTGAATATTTGTGCCCTGCCCCCATCAAATTCATGTATTGAAATCAAACCCCTAAGGTGCTGGTATTAAGAAGTGGGGCCATTGGGAAATGATTCGGTTGCTAGAGCAGAGCCCTTATAAATGGGATTAATGCCTATAAAAGATGCCAGAGAGTTCCCTTGTCCCTTCTGCCATGTAAGGGCACAGTGAGAAGACAGCCATCAGTGGGAAAGCTGACTCTCAGCAGACACAGAATCTGCCAGTGCCATAATCTTGGGCTTCCCAGCAGCCAGAACTGTGAGAAACCCATTTCTGTTATCTTTAAGCCTCCCGGTTTGTGATATTTTTTATTATAGCAGGTGAAGAAAGTAAAGCACAAACCCTCCTATGTTTTGGGAAATGTGTAATTTGGTGAAGAAGAACACTGTATACCCAGTTACCAGAAAACACAGGAAGATATAATCAATATTATAAGGGGCGGGGGGGGGGGAGGGAGAAACAAAGAAACTATGGAATTGCCCGGGAAGGAGATATAATTTCTGAACTTGGAGGCAGGAGGTGGGAAAGGCTTCCTGGAGAAGAGCATTCCTTCTCCTTTCTTGGTCCCATTTGTGAGCCAAAAGACAAGCTGTATTAAGTCTAATAAACCTAAGAATAGTTCTAGAGATTTAACTGCCCTGGTGTTTGGAATGAAATTAGATTAAACAAAGAACTGATGTTGGCATCTTCTGACTTGCCAGAAGTTCACGTCTACAGAGTCTTGTAAGGAGCCCACAGATGCTCCACTGCCTGCTGCTTCTGAGGCCACCTGCTCTTCTTTGAGTTTCAGCCTCCTTCGAGGTATAGAATCTCTCCGAAATAATCTCTTACTTGGGATTACTGATTTTATGTTTCATTTGAGTAGGAGTGTAGGAAAAAAAAGAGCTTTCTTATTTCTTTTCTCTGCAATAAACAATTTTCGACAATACTATTGGTTAAATAGTCATCTGTGATGTTACCTTTAGGATATAATCATCATTTATTATATTCCTTATTCCTTCTGTGGAAAAACCAACTTGTTTGTGATGAAAAGGAGCAAAAGGAATATTATTGCATAAATATAGAAGTTATTTCAAAAAAAATTGTTAACTATCTTTTTTTTGAGACATTGTTGGGGCAGAGAAGGCAAAGATGAGTTCTGGTCCTGAACATCGATCAGTTCAAAATATAAAAGGAGCAAAGCAAACACACACACACACACAAACACACACACACACACACACACACACACACACACACACACACACACACAATGAGGCAGCTGCTAAAGAGAAGCTGCAGAGAAGGAAATGCCCCCGGGGGGTGGGGGGAACTTCACTGTTTCATTTCACTGCACACCTTCCTGTGCTGGTGCCCTGAACCCCTGGTAATCTGCATAAAAGAGACAGGGCAGTCATTTTGAGTTGTTTCTGTCCTATCCAGAGAATCTAGCCAGGTTAGGTAAAGTGACAGGCTAGGGCCAGGATTTTAGAACTTGTAAATATTCGGCTGCCTGTCTGTGAGCTGACCATGGTGACAGTTAGCCATAGGCCTTTGCAGATGAATTTCCCAAGGATTTTCAGATTAATGAGTCCGGAGAGCCTCCCGCAGGGGCAAGGAAGTCACATTATAAGATTACCAGAAAACAGGGGAATCTAAGGGTTTAAATGAATGATGGGACACCAGGAGTGACTGTCAGACTGGTTTCTCATAAACACTTCTGTTTCCAGGATGTGCAGGGAAATGGGGTGGCTTCAAGCATGTGTGACTTCAGGGAAGAGGGAGGTGGTTTTCCAAGTGTATCTTTGATCCCTTGCCCCTGTGTTTGCACATACACCCATGAATGCTCTTCGAGCCTGCAAAAGCCACCCCTCTGCAGTGGACATCCATCATGACATCTAACTGCTCAGCACTTCCCCAACCCCGTGTGGGTTTGAAATTTTCCTGATTTCTGATTCCAGTTCCCCAGGAAGGAGCAAGAAATCGTTCCCCAAATTCCTTTGCAGCTGGATAGAAGCATAGGCCTGGCCTCCTTAGATGCACGCATGCAAGACTTTGATTAGAAGGAGAGTTTGCAGAGTCCAGAGTGCTGAGTAGAAGACTTTCAGTTAGGGTGACAGAGAGACACGGCGTCTACGGAGGCAGAGGTGACGATGGTCCCAGGTACAGTTCCCGAGACTGTAACAGCAGTCTCTCCTGGAACAATTAGCCCGTGCAATAGCCAGTGTAGTCCAGTGACCACAGTTGGGGTACCCACAGTGAATTCTGTCTGCAACCAAGCATCTGTCTAACTCTCTTTGTACATATAGTGCGTACCAAGAACTCAGCAGAAAAGTGAATATTTTCATGTAATATTTTAGTCAACATTAAGATATTCCAGCCTTGCCAAAAATGTATGCATGTGTTTTATCCTTACTTCAAAGTCAAAGAAACAGAAAAGTCTAATGATCCACTCAAGTGATATAGCACACCCAGATTCAAGCTAGAACCCGGCTTTCTGACTCCTAGTGCTTTCCTTTCTCCACAAAGTCTTGCCTCAGCATGTAAAGAGACTTGGATCTCATTCCTGATTGAAATTCAACTAGAAATTCTCAAAAACACAACAACCCTTCCAAGGAGCTGTTGGCTTAGGGTGCTCACATGACAGTGAGCAGGGTTGGGACCAAGGTGAAGAAGTACAAAATTTAATGGGCACCAAAAAAGGCAGTGATCCAGGCAATATTTTCATGCAATATTTTAAAAATCGAACTGAATGAAAAAAGCCATGATGAGCCAAGATCAACATTTTCGATACAAACAGTATCAGGCTGCATGATTATTCGCTTTGTCCCAAGTTCCGATAGAGTTCTGATCCTGTCTTTTGGGAACTTACACATGTTATTTTAAAATAAGTTAACGACCCAGATTAAGCCACCTAATTGCCTTCTCAGATGTTCCAAGTTTGAATCTTTCCCTTCCAGTGTGTGAACTTTCTCCAGCAGAATACATAGCAGCATCTCTCTGTGAGCATTCCTGAGCCCATACATTTGGATTAGATCAGAATATCTGCGTCCAGGCCTGTCTGGATCTTGCAGAAATATTAGCTCTGGCTGAATCTCCAAAATAACAGAGTAAAGGAGACAGAACAAAACCAAAGGAGACATAAGAGTAAATTGTAATGAATATCTGGGCTGTTGGCTGTCCAGCACCTATACGTAGATGCCTGGATAAGTCGTAACGATGATAATGGCGATTAACATTTATTTGCCACTGTTCCAGAAACTGTGTAAGACACTTTAAACAGCTGATGGTTCTTGTCACAATCTGTGTAAGGTAGGAGGAGCTCGTGGGGAAAGTGAGGTTGAAATCACTAGTTGACAAATTCCAGAGCCACAATTCAAGCCCAGGTCTCACAAACTCTCAGGTTCAAGGCTTCCTGCTACAATCTGTTTCCTTTCAAGAAAGTGGACTTGTTACCTTCAAGAAATCAAGGAGGCTGAGGACTATGGAGCACCCAGACGAGACTTGCCCAGCAAGCCAATGGATGTCATTCTACTGATGGCCTCGGGAAAGCCTCACCTTCTCTTTGATGAGTGGGTTGCACTCTCTGTCCAGTGACCAGGCACCACTGAATTATCCCTGCCATGCTGCAAAATCTTTCTTGTCCCAAAGGATAGCCTTACAGATGTATATGCTCATTACATTATGCTGGAAGTTCTAATACAACAAGAACATCTTCAGAAGGCGTCCTGACACAGATGGGGAAACTGAGGCTCGGGTAAGTAAAGCGATTGCAATACTGAAAACTGGGGCTAGAATCCAGTTCTCCTGACCCCCGGGTAGGTAGTAGTCCTTCACTGCACCATATAGCCACTCAGAGTAAGTCTGCACCCTATGTGTCCAAAAGACGATGCTTCATCACTGAGGCTTGAGACTCTCCTTCAAAGAATTTGTAGGCCAGAGTTCAAACACTGGCATCTTATGGACCAAATCTAGTTTGCAGGTGTGCTTTTTTTCTTAGTTTGAAAAGTGTTTTTTTAAACATTTGGACTAGCTGATACCCTTTTAAAAATCAAGGGTTTTCAGATACAAATCCAGATTTCTGGCTTCTTTTGAAAAATTCCAAGATCGGGACACATTGGAACCATTTTCAAAGATGACAGCTATTGGCCAGGACTGGTGGCACGTTGGAGCCCACTCAGACTGACTCATAAAAACCAAATACAAAGTGTTCAGGAATGTTGAAAGCCAATTGTTAAACACTTGATAGCCTGAAACCAGCCATAGTGGGATGATTTACTCAACAGATATTGGCCAAACTACAAATTAGAGCTTTTATTTCCCCTGTCTTGACCTGCCTTCCTCCTGCCCTCCCTCTCTTCCTTCCTTCCTTTCTTTTTTCTTTCCTTCCTTCATTCTCCCCTCCTCCCTCCATCTTTCCTTCTTTCTGTCTCTGGCTCTCTCTTTCTCTCCTCTCGCTCACTTGCTCACTTGCTTACTTACTGTTTTTCTCCTTTTCTTGGAGTCCCAGTTTATCACCATAACACTGGCTGGAACTTAAAGGGGATTCACGTTGTTTAGAAAAGCACAGTCCTGCTGGGCCATCTTCACTTGCTTATGTTATCCCCTGGCTAGGGAAGGCACTGGAATTTTCATCTCCTGTAATAGACTATGGATATAAATGGTGATCTTCCTAAAGCAAGCTTGTGCATTGTTGAGTCAGGGAAAAGAAGTCGGTCACCACAATCTGGACTTTAAGCTCTTTTAAAACATTTCTTATTCAAGTATAACACAGATGTGCAAAACCTAAAAGCCCAGCTCAAGGAACTATCATAAAGTGAGGTTCATTCAACAATATTCAATTCAAGAAAGAAAATATTGACAGTATAAGCAGAACTTCCTCCTTTTCCCCCTTACTGCTCCCTTCCTCCTTCCCAAAGGCAACCATTCTCCTGACTGCTGACACTATAATTTAGTTTTTCCTACTTTTGAACTTGATGTAAATGGGATCTAGAGTGTATATATATTCTTTACCTCTGGCTTCTTTGATTCAACCTTCTATTTGTGAGTTCCAGTCATTTTTTGGAATGGATGAATGCCACAGTTCTTTCTATGAATATTCCACAATTCATTCATTTTACTACTGGGTGGTTTCCAAATCGAGCTATCTTAGCCCAGGTTCCCCCAAAAGGAGAGCCTGAGACAAAGGTTTACCTGTGAAAACTTCATTTGAGAATGGTTTTCCTGAGAATTGGTATGCAGGCCAGGTAGAGTGAAATGGAAGAAGGGAGGCCCCCTCTGGATGTGTTTCTAGGTTAACCACTACCATGGTCGGCTCGTGCTCAATCCTGTCAGGGTCTTCTGAGGGACTGTATGCAAGGCATTTCAGAACCGCTCACCAGGGAGAACAGCAGTGGAAACATTCATCCATTGCCCATTGGCTCCTGCCCCCCGTTGGTCAAGGATGATCCCATCAGTATGACTTCTCTTCTTCCAGGTTATGCATGCGTGAGAGTTTCGAGGGAATCCCAAGGCAGAGAGGCTGTGTTGCAGGAAGTCAAATGTATGTGGTGCAGGTCCTAGACACAGCATTACTGATTTCACCCACAAGAAGCCAAAGTCTGCGTGAAACCACCTGTGACAGCAAAGGTAGGCTCAAGTGGATTTTGAAGTTGTGCAAAAGAGATGCTCATGTATTGGCTTTTTTGAATCTGTGAGCATTTTTACACGTGTCTTGGTGCACATGCGTACATATTTCTGTTCGTCTATTCGTAGGAGTGGAATTGTTGGAACAGAAGATATTTACATATTTAAGCTTAGGAGATATTGCCAAACAGTCTTCTAAAGTGCTCATATTTATTCCCATTCCCACCAGCCACGTATGAGAGTTGAAGTTGCTCCAACATTTTGTGTTGTCGTATCTCTTTTTAAAATATCATTTAAATGTATATGTGTATATATATCTCACTTTCTAATGGCTAAAGATTATTGCCAGAATGTGTCTCCTTCTCTGCTTGGTTCACTTAGCACCACATTTCACTCTGGTCACTTGAGTGCTGTTGTATCCTGGGCTGCAGATGTGCTCATGTATTCTGGGCTATTGTGGTGAGATCAACAACTTTGCACTTGACCTCAGTGGCAATCCAAAGAAAACAAAGGGAAAGGAACAAGACATTTAACATCCCCAAAAGAAGTCACCATAATTGATTATATTTCATTTATCAGGAAACCATTCCAAGTCTTTGACTAATTTGAGACTCCCCGTTGTGATAGAGAATCTCTTCCTTTATGAGATGGTATAATCCTTGCCAGCAGTATCAGGGGCCTACTTTTCTCTGCTCAGAGTCTAGGCTGTCTGTAACATGTACTCTTTAACAGAGAAACAGGAAGGAAGGAGAGACCACCTTTCAAGGTCTGGCCCCAGACTCCCTTTCTCCTTAGTTCCCACCCAAGGTGGACCACCCCTGACTCCTCTGTAATGCAACAAAACAGTCAGTGCTCTCATTCTGAAGTGCTCCCTTCACTTCCACTGACCATAATAAAATTTTGGCCTAAGCTTCAGAGGAACACCTCCTAGGAGATACACCAAGTCTTGGAAAACCATGCTTAAGTATCTCTAGCTTCTAAACAAGACTTCCAAAGATAGGGAATTGGGTTACCTGAATTATAAGTGGGAAGCGTTCCTACTTAAGAAGCCTCCAGAAGCTCCCCGAGTTCTTTCTCCTCTGTGGCCTGCTGTGGCCATTCCACTTCCTGACCACTAAGAGCATGGGCTCTTCAGTCCTGCCTCCACCCTTTGTGCTGGCCCAGCCCACCTGGCCTCTGACACGGGCCATTCCTGGGCACACTGCTGGCCCACCCTGCTATGCCAGGCCATGGAGATGTGTCTACAGCGGGGTGACCTGGGGATCCTGGTGGGTCCTCTTCCCTAGAAAGATGCTTCACCCACTCAGGGCAAAGGGCTCTTTCTTTACCGTGGCAAAGGGAGGTCAAACTGAGCCCAACTTTTGCACCGATAAGCATCCGGGAGGTATCCTCAGGTATCTCAACACTCTGTCATCTGAGGAAGAAGGCACAAGCTTATGGCAATTTTCTTTTGTACCTCTTCTCTCTGGAGCAGGGCGAAGCTGCCTTGCTCTTGAGTACTTCTACGTTTCATGACTCTAAACATGCTGACTCCCCATACCTGTCAGAAGCGGGTAGTGATAAGGGTGAATGGGGAACGAGGCTTAAGAGCTTTATCCTAAAACCACCCTGTGGTAAGAACAGCCATATCCATTGTTGGACTCACTGTGTGTGCTTACCGGGCACGTTCCATACCTGTATCTCATTTAATTCTTGCAGCTCTTTGAGGCAGCTCCTAGAATGAACCCAACTTAAAGCTTGGGGAACTGCCTTTGCATAGCCATTTAGGAAGGGGTCACAGTGGGATTCAAACCCCGGTAGTGGCCTCCACAGTCCACACCCTCAGTGACTATGTTGTACTTTTTCTTGCTCAGTCACCCAAACAGGGACTCTCAACTCCTGGCTACTTGCCTTCATCACCTTTCTTTATGGTCCCTGCTCCCAGGATTGTCCTGAAAATGACTCCAGGGACTTTGTTTGGGACATATCCCCACCCCTTGTCTTCTCCCCAAGGCCCCCCGAACCTCCTGAGATTGGAGTCGTGTTTTGAGCTGTGCATTGGTGGAGACCATGGTCTACATGGGTAGACCTAGACTCTCAGCTTCAAGCCCAGTTCTGCCACTTAGCAGAAGAGAAAACTTAGCATGTCATTAGACTCCCCAAGGCTTGTCTTCTGCGTTTGTACCACAGGATAATAGCAGTGACTGCCTAATAGTGCTTTTCATAGGATTAGAGAGGCTGATGCATGTCAACACTTAGCACAGTACTGGGTGTCCTAAAGGGTGCAGGGAATACCCACTTTTCTACTAACAGAATTCCTGTTCAGTTTTTGAAAGCTTGAGGTTAGAAAGTGCAAAAACAGATTCCCTTTTGATTCCTAATTTCTCCAAGTTTTGTTTCGCTTATCCACATTTTAACACCACTGCTCCCTGAAGCCACTTCACATGGTTTTTGAGCACTCCCTGCTTTTCTATCATGCTTCTCTTGACACACATGGACTCAGCTCTTCTGTCTGTTTGGAGAGGAGACAGCTCTTCCCAGCGGCCCTTGGTCAAAGCCTGTGCCATTGGTATAGGCCTAGGGGATTCACAGTGCCTCCACTTAAATTCAGCAACTCAGAGGCTCGGTTCACATGCAGGGTGTGGAACCTTTGTGAAGTCCTGAGTAACAGTAGATTATAACCTTACATCAGAGTTTTGGTTGTCCCCCCGCGCCCCCCCCCTTCTAGACTTCAGAACTGGGTTTGACTAACAGCCTGAACCAGTGCACCTATCAGAAGTATAATGAGAGCCCCAAGGTCAAGCCTCATATATATAGCATTAACTTTTCTAGTGGTCACCCATTTGAACAGGGAAAAAAGAAAGAGGTGAATTAATTTTAACAATATATTTTATTAAGCCCAATATCCAAAATATTATCAGATTAACATATATTTAATATAAAAAAAATTATTCACTAGGGGCGCCTGGGTGGCTTGGTCAGTTAAGTGTCCAACTCTTGGTTTAGGCTCAGCTCATGACCTCGTGGTTTTGTGGGTTCGAGCCCTCTGTCAGGCTCTATGCTGGCAGCACAGAGCCTGCGTGGGATTGATTCTGTCTCCCTCTCTCTCTGCCCCTTCCCACTCGCACTGTCTCTGTCCCTTCAAAAATAAAATAAGCTTTATTAAAAAAATTATTCATGCGATAACATGTTTTTTTAATTTGTACTAAATTTTAAAATCTCTGGGGCGCCCGGGTGGCTCAGTTGGTTGGGCGTCTGACTTCGACTCAGGTCACGATCTCACGGTTTGTGAGTTTGAGACCCTGTCGGACTCTGTGCTGACAGCACAGAGCCTGGAGCCTGCTTTGGAATCTGTGACTCCCTGTCTCTCTCTTTTCCCCTTGCCCACTCACTGTCTGTCTCTCAAAAAATAAACAAATGTTAAAAAAATTTGAAAAAATAATAACATTTAATACGTAGTTTACTCTTACAACACATCTTAATTTGCACTGGCCCATTTCGAGTGCTCAGCAGCTATACGTGCCACTGGCTGCCATTAGTGCAGCTCTGAGCCATCAGTCCCCATGGTCCCAGCCTCCTTAGACATTTCCTGTGGGAGGTCTACCCATGAGGGTTGGCTTCTTATCCCAGAAGTGCTGTACAGCTCATGTCCAAGGTTCACTTTCTTGTCTCTGATAAGTACATACGATGGTGCTTGAAGTAAATCTCACACTTACGCTGGTGCAGTGGTTCTTAATCAGGAAGCATATCAGAATTGCACATCTGAGATTCCTCAAAGTGCTTTTCTGCTCCAGGAGTCTAGCATAAATTAAAAGCACCGAACCAGAGGCGTGTATATTTTGATTCTGACACTGTCTCCGCAGCCAGACCCTGCCACCGCCTTCCCAATTAAGAATCGCCATCTTGGTGGCTTTTCAGACAGATGGCACCGAGATGAGTAGTTCTGAAATGAAAGTTTCGAAGATCAAAACAATCGAACTTCTAGCAGGGCCCGTTCTATCTGCTCCTTGACTCCCTGGTCTTTCAAAACACATAAAGGCTCCGACTTGACTTTCTTTTCCTCGGTGGTCATCACGATCTTCCCCAACATCTGTCCCTTTGCCTCCTGTATTTCAGGCATATGAGACATAGCAATAGCTGAGTGCATATAGCACATCAAAGGTTGGAGTCCAGATTGAATCGAGGTCTTCCATATCTTATCAATTTACTCAATAACATTGTCTTTCTCTGTAGAGGTTACTCTTTTATGCACATAAATGAGAATTAGAACATCTCTGTCCTGTTCCTCTCGTGGTATAGCTGTGCGATGATGCATGCTGCCGTCCATTTCCCTGGAACATTTGCCATAAATTTGCTTTTAAAAGACATTCTCTTACAATACTGTCGGTGGCCCTTGCATTAAAAATGAGAAAAATATGGAAACATGCATTAAAATATTCGGAAATAAATGGCTTCTTTATTACATAAAAGCTCTCATGTGTCTCAAAGGTACTGAGAATAGAATAATTTATCGTAAATGAGATTATTATTGCCGGGAAAAGGTCTATTTTAATGCCAGTTTTCTTGGGGATTAAACCAAACCCTAACGGTCCACTGGGGGTGTTCATAAATGTGTAAGTCAAATGCTTAAAAGCCTTAAGTGGAAAATACATGCTGATGTAGCATCTTTCGGAAGACAGAACACATTCTGTTTGTTCTTATCTCTGGGGGAGGAGGTTCAGCTCCAGTGTCCAGAAACAAAATGAAGATAATGCCTCCTCTGAAACCCGGATGAAAATCCGCTGTGCTTTGGGGTCTGAATTGCAATGTCAGAGCCTCAGACTCTCAGCCCAAGGGTCTCCAGCAGCCGGGTGGTATCCAGTATCAGGGACACACTCTGCAAAAACAAACATTGTCTTGAGAAAATGTTATCCTGTCGTCCTCTCGGGCACATGTTTCGTAAGAAGATAAATGGGGACTCAAAAGGAAAACTGCAAATCTGGAGTTTAAGAAAAAGAGTGAATTATATTTTCTGATACAGCCAGAAAATAGGGTGTTCTGGTTAACATGCGTGATGAATATGTGGTCGACTTTTGGAGACTCAGAACGTGAGCGAATGCATTTCTCCTGAAAACCGTATTGAATTAATACTATGTATATTAACTTATATTATTTATATTGATTAATATTAATTTGATCTTTATGTGTTAAATCAGGGTCATCTTTGTAAATATTAATTATCATTGTACAGTAACCGAGCAGAGAACTAGTGATTAGAATGCCACTTAAATCACCTTCTATGGGACAGTTTTAATGGTCTTGGAGGGGAGAAAACCAACCTTATGCACTAAGCCAGGGTGTCTGATGACTTCTGCAAGGGAAGAGAAGAGTAACGGGCATTCATTTTGCTGCCATTCTAACTTCCATGGAGACTGGCATGCTGGTGATTGTATTTTATACTCCCTATACCATAAAGGCTTTATTACATAACCCAGCATTGTAATAACAGATGAAAGGAACCCCGTAGGTCACTCTCCTAACTTTCTCATTGTCATTTGCTAAAAGCACCCTTTATCCCATGTCCTTTTGCAACTTCGTTTCTAGTCAGTACGTTGCCTCCCCTCTGGAAAGATCCTGTGGAGCTGGGCACCAACATTGTCATGACTGTCTTGTTTGGAGGGATGAGAGGGAGGGTGTGGGCAGCCAGGGTCCTGGACCGGAAGAGAGGAGTTGGCAAGGAGGAAGTTTGGCTTAAGGACAGGCCCCCCAGGACTGATGCCTTGGCAGTCTATTTAAGTCCTTGGATGTCTGCACTGGGGATGTAACAAGAGCCAATATTTATTAAGCATTTTGTGTGTGCCAGGACCTGAGTATTATCTCCTTTAATCCTAACGCAACTCTGTGAAGTAGGCACTATGTCTCTGTTTTAAAGATGAGGATTAAGGCTCAAGAACATTAGGTAAATCCTGAGTCCACTCATCAGCTTCGTGGCCGATCCATGTCGTGCGTCCTCTCAGAGCTTGAGCCCAGGCCTCTCTGCCCCCTGCCCACTCTTACACATGGCTTCCTTCTTTATCGTGATCTTTTCCGTCTCTCTCCTTTTTAAGGTAATGAAGACTTCAGAGAATGTGTTAATATTATCTCTATTCTTTTCAGACTTAAAGAGCAACATGGCAGTTTTTGGACTAAGATTCACGGGGCCCAAATTCACGCCTTTGTATAGCCATCAACTCACCGTGTCATAGTGACACGAGACCATTGGGCCTCGGTTCGCCCGTCTGTAAAATGAGGGAGTTGGACTAGATGGTACCCGGATGATTTGGTCTCTGACATTAGGTGACTCCCCAGGGTCTAAGAGGGGCTGTTGGGCATGACTGACGTGGGCGATCCTCACCTGAGCTCTAAGCGCCAGGAGGACAGCCCTGTGATTGCAGCAACTAGACCTCCCAGCCCCAGATCCAAATACCCGTCACCCAAATCATTGGGTGACGATAAGTTGCAATAGCAATATGAAACCTGTAGCAGAAATTCAACGATATGGAAAATATGGTGGGTAAACCCACGCCTACCTGTTTGTGGAGGGTGAGGCACATCAGGAACTTCTTTATTTCCAACCTTGCTTCAACACGCAGACCCTGAACCACTGACCTGCCCCAAGCTCCTGCAGCAAAATAAAGCTGAGAGCAGGGTTTCTGTTCTAAGAACATGCCCGGGACCCTGGCCTGGAGAGCTGACTTGCATATTTTCCACATGCATTTGCTTATTGCCTTTTGTTAAGTGGTTCCAAGTCCAGTTTGTAAAATGAGAGACCGCATCAAACCGGTGCAGATAGGGTAACTGCATTCCCATCCAGAGCAAAGGTGGTCACTCATAGGAAGCATGTTTTTAAACCAGTGCATGCAAACCCTTCCCAATTTAGGAGAGAGAAAGCATAATTAGGCCAATTTGCCATGGTGAGAAGCTTGCCTTTCCTTGCCTTTAATGGGGGCAGCATACTTTGGAGATGAGAAGTGCCAAATGGTATGTAATTTTTAAAATCTTGTCCGTGTTTAATAGTTAATGCTAGTTTTCCTTCCATTCTTCCCCACACCCTCAATATCTTCCCCACTCAAGTATGAATCTTTGACATCCTCTCAGGAATTAGGATATCTTCAGCTGTTTACACAACTGGAGATTAAGTCTAGTTAAGAAGACATTTGGGGAAAAAAAAATTACCTAAGAAAACAGAAATGTTGTTTGCCTTAGGGTTACATTTTGAGGCTCCATGGTATTCTCAGAAGGTCTTTGGTAAAAGCTTTTTGGTGGACGGCATGGATGGGGTGGAGAGGGTTGACAATTATTTGCAAAGTAGGAATAAGTGAAAGCATGTGGTAAATGACACATGGCCTCCTGGCCTCCTTGTGCTGGAAGTCATCTGCTGTGCTTGTGAGATAAGATAAAACTCTAATGCAAATACTAATTTAGTTTCTCCTCTTTTGTGCTGGCCTGCCTTGTTGTGTTATCTCATTTTTGTAGGCTGGACCCTGGTACCCTTTGAGATTTTCTAGGCGGGTAATTGTTGTATTTTTGTGCATGGTGGATCTTGTGCATGGAATGGAGATCACCTGACCCTCTCTCTGCCTCTCCTCTTCCCTTCTCTATGCCCTACCTGCCTGACTTGGAGGCAAAATAAGCCGTCACTTCAAGAAAGCCATTATTCAAAGTGGATTGAAGGACCAGCCACCACAGAGAGAGCTGGCATCAGCCTTGTATTGCTAATCATTGCTAATCATGAAAAAGCAGATGGGGACTGTGCAGGGGAGGGAGGGTTTACAGCAACACAGATTTGGAGCACTTCCTGGGTGAAGGGGGAGGTGAAGGGGGGCTGGGGAGCGACAGCTGCTGCAGTGGGCCCTCTGGGTCAGTGGTTCTTCACTTCCTCAGGGCGCAAAAGAGTCACCTGTGCTGTTTGTGAAAAAATGCAGATTTCTGGGTCCTGGCTTCAGAACTTCGGATTCCGTCCATAGGGGAGGAAGGGAGAATGTCCATAGTGATTATTCTGATGCAGGCGGCCCAGGATCAGGGCAATGGAGGAAGGGTCCAGGAGGATGAAAAAGAGCAGAAAGGAGGAAGTAAACAGGTACCTGAAGGCAACAGAAAATAAGATCTTTGGGGTCAAACTTAGGTTCTAATCTCAGTAATGTTCCCGCTTCATCATCACGAGCATTCTTCTTTCCTGTGTGAAACAAGGGGCAGTAACAATGGTGAGAGTTGGTAATGTGCAAGGCGTCCTTACTTAGCACAGGGCTATCTATGTGTTTGAGTGGACTGCCTGCTTTAAACCTCACGACACTGTAAGGAGGGCATATTGTTACCTTCGTGTCACATGTGAGAAGACTGAGACACAGACTGAGCGAGCATATGACTGGCCTACAAGGCCATGCTGCTACTAAGTGTTGGAGCTGGGATTTGGACCCAGGGAGTCTGAGTTGGGGGAACTCGGAGAAAATGTGGAATATCCAGCCCCTGCCTGACCCACAGGGGCTCAGAGTTTGTTTCCTTCCCTCACGTGTTGCTGAGGATGGCAGTGAGCTGATCTGATTTGTCAGTGTTTGTCAGCTGCCTGTTCTACATAATTGCTGGGGGGGGGGGGGGGCGGGTAAAGACCTTCTCTGAGCTGCTGTTTTCTCATCCCTAAAACAAGGGCAGCAATCCTCTTGAGTCATGGGGTGCCACCATCAACTGAGACAATGCCTGTGAAAACAATTTTGTCAACTCTAACATTCTGTACAAATATCCAATGCTTTTAAGAAGACATATACAGTCTTCGCAGTCATTACACAGAGTAGCCAAAGCAATCTTTTTCAGATGTCACTCTCCTGCCTTCTAGTAGCTCCTAGGTAAGATAAAAATGTGTGTTAATGTGTTTTCAGAGAGTGGTTTAGTCTTCCTTTCCTAATGCAGCCTTGTTCTCTCGTGGTTGGAGGAGAGAGAATAGGTGAAAGTGTCGAGGCTGCTCCATAGGGACAGAAGGAAGACTTTATCCCAAGGATGCCGGGAGGATGGCCAGTATGCAGGGCATTTCATGACATTCCAAACATCCCATGTATCCAGTAAGGGGTGGGGGTAGTCCCTCCACAGGCAAAGACTTGAACTCTCCAAGGAGAGACCACCCCCTTATAACTGGCTCTTGCCATGGTAAACAGTCTAACCTGCAAAGCTGATGAAGCCTTGTGTTAATACATCTTTGACTCAGGCATATTTAGTGTCTTGTACCTGCTATTGGAGGTTTTGCTGAGCTAGGTTTGTAACGAGGTGCTGCTTAAGTGAGAACCTCCTGCTGGGGAGAGCCCCCAAACCCACAGACAGGACTGTGGCAAGAGCCACAGTTTTTAGACTAGACAATAAAAGCAAACCAAAAAAATGATTACTTTGAGTTACTGTCTGCTTTTTCTAGGAGTCTCCCCACCATGACTCTTAGAAAAACTTCAGAGCCACCAAAGAGAAATAATGATAATTTTGCCCATAATGAGAGCTTGCAAACAAAATCTTGTAACAAATCAACACCATCCTCCCACATAGACCTATACACTTCCTCCTAGAAGAAAGAGGACCGTTTTTTCCTGGGAAAAGTAGACAGCAGATGTGAAAAGAGACCACTTAAAAAAAAAATAGAAAAAAATCTTTCCCACTTGTCGGCAATAGGTAGAACTCACTGTTTTCTTTCAGATAAAAAACCTCTTAGTTCAGTCTTCTCTTTTAAGGCGAACCAGTTTGGAGAGGGAAGAAGTAGAATTCATTTTTACAAAATTCAACTTGATTCCTTTTCATTTTATTCTCTTTTCATTTTATTCTCTTCCTTTCAGTACAATTTGATAAGCATTAAGGACCTGCCATAGGCCAGGGAACTGTGTGGGTCCTGGGAGACAGAAATGCAAGAAATCGGCTTGTATTTCTGTTCTTCTGGATCCAGAATGCAGATGGGCATCACTGGGCCAAGGGGCGCTCCTTTTGGTGTCAGGATGGGATCAGAGAAGACAAAAGGGCCATAGAGAACCAGGGTCAAAAATTGGATTATACTTTGGTGGTGAGGCTGAAGGAACTATCAGCTAAGGGAGCCTGAAGACTTACCTCTAAGCAGACCATCCGGATGCAACTCCATACATGTCGTATCACAGACACAACAGGATCTGGGAGTTAAGAATCCCTTTCATTTCCTTCCCTTCAGCTTTAACATCCACCAAGTTACTGCCTTGATTTTTCAGATGAAAACACTAAGCCTCAGTCATGACTCACCCACGGTTCTGAAATTGCAGTATGGCCAAGATGGGACCTTGAACCCCTACCTCCTGTCTCCCAATCTATCATTCTTCCTGCCCCATCCCCCTCTATGGACACCTCGCATTCACAGAACATTTTGCTCCACTAAAAGTATTGTGTTACATTGTCCTATGTGCACTTCATTTATACTTTACTGAAATTCCCACCTGGGGCAAAGTAGTCTTTGAGAACTGTGGCTTCTATTGTTGTTTTGTTACTATTTAGGTGTCTCAGAGAAAGCCTTAGTTTTCTCAGCTGTAAAAGTTGGGTCCGGACAAGGAGAAAGGTCTAGGATTGCTTTAGTTTCAGCATTTTGTGATGCTGAAATCTGTTACCCTATTAGTTCACACTCCATTTCTTTTGGGGTTTTTTGGTTTGTTTTTTGTTGTAGGGGTTTTTTTTTCAGCCGTCACAAAAGTCACATATTGAGAAATGGCGTCCATTGTTCATGCCAGATTCATTACAGTTTGAAAACTCTGGAGGCAGAAAATGAACTTTGATATTTTTGCAAATGTAAAAATTCTTTCAGCCATGCCAAATTAACTCAAAACATCTGAATAGTTTGCCTCCAGGTATCATAAAATTTTCTCTTTTAGACTTGGAATTCTATTTCAGAAAAGTTCTATTTTCATCGATGTTGTAGTAAAAGAGTGAAAAATTGCTGAGAACCCGGTAGGATGATATTTGCCGTGTGGGCTGACAGCCAACTATTGTTCTTACTGACTCTCAGTAGAGAAGGGAGAAGTATTTTCTAACTATCCCTGGAATCTCTCAGTCAGCTTGGAATTTAAGGGATTTTCCTGATGTGTTTTGTGGAGGTCATTTAATGCAGAGGGGCCCAGGTGAAAATTCTTAACCCTATAGTGGAAGATAGAAGACTGGTTTGGGATGGGAATCCCACTTCGTTGTAATCAATCAGCTGGTGGCTCTGTGAGCAGTCACCTTGCCCAGCCTCAGCTCTCTCTGGCACCATAGATGACACAAAAGCAGTTGAAGCCCCGGTCGGCCCTGAGTTAGCTTGAGAGTGACTGACTCCGAGCTAGGTTCCCAGGCTCAACTCCAGCCATCGATCTCCTAAAATCTCTGCAGGTGGCAGACACAATCTATGTTTCGCTGAGTGTCCAAGTGATACTTACACATGCTTCTGAAGGACACAAAATTTATACACACACAGAAAACCGTCATCACCACAAAATCCCATACCTCATGAGACGAATTATAAGCAGCAATAGGGTGACCAGTTCCTGTGGAGTCCATGGGTTGCTGGAGAGGTGGAGAAAAGACCCCCGAGGACCCTTTCCCCAGTGAGAAGCTGTAAGAAAGGTGGGACAAAAGGTAAAGTGCAGGCTGACCACAGCCTGAAATATGGACGTGCTGGTTGGATGGAGGCAGGGCCACACATGGGCGCCGCAGGACCCAAGCTCGGCCTTGAGAGCGACAGAGAATGTGGCCAGCTCACATTTGATTGAGCAGGTATTCAACTTTTTAAAAACTGTGCTCTTATAGGCGGTGGCAGATATATGAAAGCCGTGCTTTTCAGTAGCTGCCTCACGGACCTCACACACTAGTGGACAGGGAAGGAGGGTAATGCTTTAGGAAAGCAATCTTTTTCCCCCAGTGAGAGGAGAATAACAAAGGAGACGACTACAGGTGCCAAGCAGTGATCTGTAAGGCCCAAGGAAGGGCCCTGTCCCTCAGAGTTTCAGGTTTGGAGGCCAGTGAGAACATGAGGGGCTCACATGGGGGAAGACGAGGGGGACCGGAGCCGAACCTTGGGGGTTAGGAGGACAGTACAGAAAATAAACAGGAAGGAGAGAGGAGTAAGAGGGCTCCCTCCAGGGGACCAAAGGCTAGGAGAGAAGGCAAGGGTCCAGAACGGGCATGAGGTTCTCTTCCTACAGTTGGGCTGTGGGTTAGAACTCTGAGTCCCGCCATCTTCCACACAGAACACCGTCTTCCAAGAACTGCAGCCCTTGCTTTGGGCGGGGCGGGCAGAGAGATGCTGTGTTCTGTGGAGAGAGCCAAACCCTGCAGCTTGGGAGGCAAACCGGCCCCAGCCTCAGTTTGCACAGAGCCCGCTTTGGGGGCGGGTGGCTGTGACACCGAGCAGCCCGCTGGCTGCTCACAAGCTTTCCTTCACCAGTTCCAATGACGGATTCAAGTATCCTTTATCTCTGGCTCTTAGTATGCAAAAGGGAGCCAAAATGTTAATTAACACAAGAGGTTAAGCAGTTGTTTGACCTCCTAGCTCTGCAGAGGGGGGAAGAGGAGATGGAAGGCAATGTGATCTCTGCTGGCCTTTGTTTATAGGAAGTGCCTTCCACTCGCTGAGCTCCAGCCTTAACTGTAAAAGACACGAAGGGTGTGACTATCAGGCTGGCGGTAAATGGGAACACATTGTGGCTTTGTCTGGGCCTGTGGGGAGTTTTGGGTAATTTTTTTTTCCCCTTTCAACCACCCCCCCACCCCTATAAAAATATCTGGGGATTCAGTGATGCTGACTCTACATTTCTCACCTCGAGCCCACACTTTCTCTTCCTTGAATGTATGTGTGGTCATGTTTCTTCCCTCATCAGCCACAGGCAGTTTCTCAGTAGCCCTTGTTACCCGAGTGGTCCCATCCCTGCTCACTGGACACAGACCAGATGGTGTCTAAACAAGTCACCGCTATTGCACGCAGGCTGTGCTTCGCTCTCGAAAATGAATGAGAGTCGGGGAATGTTGGTTCCTGGAAGCCCACAGGGATTCCTCAAGCCAGCAGGACCTGTTTATTTTGTTATTTAAAAAAATTTATTTTTCACTGAAAAGGGGACACTGCTTATACTCAGAGGCTCAGTAATTCTTTCAAGGCAATAGAGCTAAGCCGTGCTAGAACGGAGAGGCTCAGCAAACCCCGGGCCCTCGCCTGGTGCCTGGCAATGGCAGGAGCGCTTACCATTATCACCAGTAGGGGCCACCTGGTGGTGTTACCTTGCAGATCGGGGTGGCATTACAGGCTACTGACTTCAAGCTTCCATTTGTAGGGACTTTAAAAAGTAAGTATTTTAAGTCTCTTCTTTAGGTTTAGCTAAAACTTGGGGCGCCTGGGTGGCTCAGTCGGTTGAGCGTCCGACTTCGGCTCAGGTCATGATCTCGCAGTTTGTGGGTTCAAGCCCCGCGTCGGGCTCTGTGCTGACAGCTCAGAGCCTGGAGCCTGCTTCGGATTCTGTGTCTCCCTGTCTCTCTGCCCCTCCCCCGCTCATGCTCTGTCTCTCTCTCTCTGTCAAAAATAAATAAACATTGAAAATTTAAAAAAAAAATTTAGATTTACCTAAAACTGGCTATGGTTAGCATCAGTTTGGGTCCTTGTCACCAAGCTCACAGGACAGCTTGGAGGAATTGCTGCCCTCAGTAGACACAGACGTCCCTCCTAACCACACCCACCAGCTTCCTCCACCACTCATCCCCAGAGCCCAGGCCTGTGGTTCGGCCCAACCCGTCACCTGGATCTATTGGACACACGCACGAGGGTTCCAGAGCACCCAGCTTGCGAGCTTCTTGGAGGAAAATGTGCTTGTTTAGAGCAGATCATTTTAAAGGTACACGGGGCTTAGGGATATAACGGTTTCAGTTTCCCTATTGCAAACTTAGCTAGGGCAACCACTGCCTACTAGATGCCTTCATGCGTCAGTATCCTCTCCTAATTTTTGTGTTGCTTCTTGTCTGTGATCAAGTCAACAAATGTGTAATTAAGTGACCATGACATGTAAGGGTCACAATTATCCCTTCATTTCTATTTCACTTCTTATCGTTTTTAAGATACTTCACCATTTGTGGTCTCACTTGATTTTCTCTCTGTTGCTGAGCAGGTACGAGTAGCCTTATTTTAAAATGAACTGGGAGAGGCAGGTGATGGGAAGTCACAGAACCAGTAAAAGGTAGAGTGGGGATGGGCCCCACGTGTTTTGACTATAAGAATGACAGTCTTCCACTGTACCACAGCTGCTTATAGGTTGAAGTCTGGAGGTCTGCTGAGAGATTCATCGTGATTGGCCCTTAGAAACTGAAGACAGTAAAGTTGGGAAGAAATACAGACCAAGAGCCAGAGCTGAGTGTCCAGCAATCCTTATGGCTCCCTCTCATGTGCCTGGAGCTGACAGCAGCAGCTTAATGCAGGGTTAAAAGCTAGATTGGCTACTTACTGGCTGTATGACTTGGGTCACTTAGCCTCTCTGTGCCTCAGCTTCCCATTTGTCTAGTGGGAACAATAAAAATCCTCAATTCATACAGTTACGAACAGTAAATGAGTTGATATTTGCATAATGTTAGAATGGCGCTTGGTATACTGTAAGTGCCACATAAGTGCTGGCTCAATAAGTAAAAAGCTTGGCTCCTAAGCCGGGCTCAGCCAGCTGCTGGGGATGAAGGTATGGGTAGCATCACAGCCTTCCAGTGGGCCCTGACCCGGAGAGCCACAACTGAACCCATCAAGCAAATCAGCCACCATTATTGTCAATGAACAGGAGCCACTCTCATATTGGCAGTATTTGCTGCCGTAAAAATTGTGCATATGCTTTGAGAATTAGAGAAACCATTGCTATACTGGAAAATCCAGGATAGGTATGGATGCCTTTGAGGATGGGCACGTGACTGGCCTGGCTGATGAAGACCTGCTTTATAGAAAGAATCACAAACTGGTCATGATGGAACAGATCTTAGTAATCCATTGACACAGCCTCCTCATCAGTATCCAGCCCTCTCCTTCTAGATCAGGAAACCAAGGTCCAGAGAGAGCAACTTATTTGCCTAGAGTCACACAGCTAATATGGCAGGTCACCCAACCTTCTGAGTTGTTTTTTATTTGTTTGTTTGTTTTTCCTGTCTGAATTGAAGATCTAGCATCCTGGCCCTTGGAAAATGGGCCGAGGCTGCTTGTTGCCCTGGTTTTGTGCTTATTTTGGACCCAGTTATGAAAGCTTTAATGGATAATGGGATTCCCCTGGACGTTAGAGCTCTTGTTTATTCCTGAAGGACTGATGACACCTGACAGAGGGAGAAGAGTTCTGGATCTTTCCACCCCACCTCAAATCCTGCTGCTCATGGGTGTGAAGGTGGCCCACTCTGCTCTCAGGGGGACCTTAGCAAACCAAACACAAATTCCAAAGGCATCCTTCAGCCTTGGTGGCTCCAGAGCCTAAGAATAGGCCCAGAGACCTCTCAGACCCCCTAGTCCTAGGGTCAAGTGCTTCAAGATAGAGATGAACTTACAAACTGCTATTTTTTCTTTGCCAGAGACACTCCACTGACAAACAGACAGACAGACAGACACACACACACATACACACACGTTTTAAAAATAGTGATGTGGGGGAGAAACATAAGAACCTACGCAGCATGCAAATGCTGCAAGAAAGACTCATGTTCTCTAATCTAGTTGGAGCCAAAGAGCCCCTGATAACGACTGCTTAATGTTCATTATGAACTAAGTAGTCCTATTATCCCTGCTCCATGAGGAAATCAGGGCTCAGAGATGTTAAACAACTTGTCCATGATTACACAACTAGAAAGTGGCAGGGCAGAGCATCCAAGTGGAGGCTGATGCCCCAGACAGGACATGTGATCCCCATGCTGTACTCTCTCTGCAGACATATGGCAGTAAGTGGACTACATGAAATCTCAGTGAACATGCAGAGAAGACACTGGAGACAATTCCCATCAGTTCAGACTGAGATGTGTAAGGCAGAAGCATTTTAAAGAAAACAAAAGGGAAAAGAAGGTCCCAATTAGAATCCAAATGGATAGGAAGCACAAGGCAAAAGCAGAGTGGGAAAAGCCCAGACAACAGACAGTCACTTAGCAAGGTGAGAGGACAAGAAAAATAGAGGAGAAATGCCCTCTGCAACCCAAACCCACTACATCAAATAGCCTGGGAACCAGTTTTTAATCTTCATTAGTTAGAGCTGGCTGCAGCCTACTGTTTGCACAGTGTGTGGATTGAAATATTTTATGGATATTTATTGCTTTATGGATACAATAAAATAAATGTGATTAAGGGCGCAATGACACTTGAGTTCTGGTGAAGGAGGCTGGAATATTGGAGCCAGGGCTTTATCTGCACAAGGCTTTTTTAATGTTTCCCATTCTTCCATTGAGAAGACAACATAAAAATGGATGGAAGGAGCGCCTGGGTGGCTCAGTCGGTTAAACATCCAACTCTTGATTTCAGCTCAGGTCATGATCCCTGGGTCTTAGGATAGACCCCACCCCCCGCCCCCCCACCATGGACTCGGTGCTGAACATGGAACCTGCTCTCTCTCTCTGCCCTTCCCCCACTGGTGTGCATGTGCTCTCTCTCTTGCTCTCTCTCGTTCAAAAAAAAAAAAAGAAAGAAAAAGAATGGATGGATGGGGTTAAGCAGTTTTAAAAAGTCAAGATCTAAAAAAAGAAATGATGGTGTTCCAGAGTGGGTGGGAGGCAGAAATGAAGAGGCATTAATGGCTCAAAATACAAAAGCAGGCTATGCTGGGTATGCTTGGCCTCTTAAAGGAAACAGATGTGGCATCTGAAGCATAGAGGAGAATGAGATGGAAGAAATCTTGAGCATGCTAAGATATTATATTTCCAAAAAAGATTAGGGTAGAATGTTTCTTTCCCAGCAAAGGAAAGTTCTGGCGGAAGGAAATGTGAAGAATGTGGTTCTTACCTTGTGTTTCAAGGTAAGATGAGGCCAAGGGTCCACTGTGAATAGAAAAGGAGAAGTAAGAGATTCGGGGAATTAGCATTCACCCATGGAGGGAGTGGTGGTTTCCAGTAACTGTGGGCTATAGGAGAAGAACCACTTTTACTGAGAAAAATGCAAATTGGATTATGCAAATATTGACCATCAAGAACTGTTCTGGGTGGTGGGGCTGGAGGAGGGAGCGGGAAGGGATAATGCTACAAAAATGAATAAGATAAATGCCTTATATCTTCATTAAGGATTTTATGCACCAGTGTCGGAGGGAGAGTGCTATCAACCCCTCACTGTGTGACATGATGCAGAGTGGCACAAATTTAAAACGCACTCACTAAAACAGGAGTCTGGACCTTAAGTAAAGGAGTGATGGGAGTCAAAACATGCCGGGGGCGGGGGGTGGGGGGTGGGAATGCACAGAGAGAGTCAGGGAGGACTTCACAGAAGTGGCATTTCAGATGGATCCTGAAGAATGAAGATTGTGTGAAGGAAAGAATTCCAGACTTCATCACATGCCTTCTTAGCAAAGACTTGAATGCCGGAGACCCCAGGGCATTTTGGTTCAGGTGAAAAGACGAAAGTCTGGATGGCTGTGTGTTTCTCAACCAGTTTTCTGCCTCCATCCCATTTATATCCATGGTATCACAATCCCAATTGTCAACGGGCACCTGCCCTACTGAAGGGTCATATTGGAATTGTAGGATTGTGGACTCTTAAGGAGGGAAATGGTAGGATCAGGGCTAGGAGATGAATTAATCAGGATGGAGACTGAAATCACGAAAATCAGCTTCGAAGTAATTATGGCTATCCAGGTAGAGACAATGAGGGCCTAAACTCACCATGTGTGTATAGAGGTAGAAATGATCAGGCTGCATTTATTTTTGCCTTCCTTGAACACCCACAACAGGCCAGACACTGTGTCTATTATTGGGGAATACAAATATTAAACCCCAAGACCTACCACACGTTGCTTACAATCTGTGGGGCCAGTAACCCAGCACTAAACTATGTAGGGACCATGACAGAAGTAACGGAGGGACATTTAGAAGCACAGAGAAGAGGTGTTTAGTTGCATATGCTTTCAACAAAAGGCTTCTTGAGGTAAGTAGGCTTGAGCTAAGGCTTCAAAGGTAAGTAAGAGCTCTCTAGGTGGAGGAGGAGGAGGCCAGGCAGGGGTGCGGAAAATGAGAGAGCATGTATAAAGATGTGACAGCACGAAACGGCATGTGACATAAGAGGAGGAGCAAATATCCTGTGCAAAAATTGAAAATAGTTGCTGTATATTGAACCAGGCACTATTTAGGAAACTAACATGTGTTACTGCATTTGATCATTGGGGTGTGCTTAGTGGGGGGTAGAAAGACAGTGGCCAAAGCCTGAATGAAGACTGTCCCGTCAAGGAGTTTGGACTTTAAATGGGAAAGTGCTGTAACTCAGATTTGTGTTTCAGAAAGATTATTTTGGTAGCAAAGTGAAAGATGGATAGAAGGGGCACAAATCAGGAAGGAGGCCAGCAAACTAGGCAAGAAAAAGAGCAGTCAGCATAAGCAGTCATGGGTCAGACCTGACGGAAGAAGGCACTTAGGAGGGGCCCAGGTTTCTGATCTGATGATTGTGGTTGATAGCGGTGCAATTCACAGGGTTGGCGAGTGAGGTAAGACCGGTTTGGGGCCCAGGAGTATGGCCAGCTGGAAAGGGAAGATAATGGGTTCTGCTCTGTACCTACTGAGGAATTATCTGGGAGTGATTTCTAGGTAACAGGTGGATATGCAATCCTAGAGCTAAGTAGAGACAGAAGCCTCGGCTGACGTTCTGGAATTGGGAGTCATCCTCCTGTGTTGGTGGTTGAAGCCATGGGGGTGGATCAGCATCATGTGAAGGGAGAGGGCCAAAGACAAAACCCTGGGCAACGCTCACATTTCAGGCATGGGTGGAGGAAGAGGTGACATAGACGGAGGTTAAGGAGGAGTAATATGAGAGGCTGGGGTAAACCAGGAGAAAGAGGTGCCTGGAAGAGAAATGGTGTTTCAAACAAGGGAGTGCTCAGTGTCTCCTGGATTAGGTAAGAACCTGGAGACAAAAGAGAAGGCTGAGTGAGGACCTCCAATCCGTGAGACTTTAGCTAGCAGCTGCAAGGAAATGAAATATATTCATGTACAGCCAATACCATGTACCCGCAAAAGTAAGAATGAGAAAGAAGAGGAAGAGAGGTTAATGGCCCAGGAGATAAGGCACTATGGGATAGGCAGAAGAAAATGCTGTTAGAACAAGACGATACTCTAAAAGAATTGCTATAAAATACCAAATGCACCATCAAGGTATTCCTATCCCCCGCCTGGAGGAAGTGGGTCTGGACAGGAGGTGGAGGAAGGAAGAATCAGACCAAGAGTAACCACCACATTGCAGAATAAATGGCTCAGTAGTGAGATTCATGGGAATTTTGGAAGCTGATGCTTGAATGTAGTATCACTAATGGAAATGAAAATGGGCTAAGACCACAATAAAGCTTGGAGGTGTGTTTCATAAATATTTGAAAGTGGGTATACCATCACCCCAGAAAAAAAAATTGGGATACATTTACTTTTCAAGAATAAATGATGGCGGCTAAAATGACCAAAAGAAAAACGATGATGATGTACTTCCTGAGGAGAGCACACAACACGATCAATAAAGTGTCTACAATAAAAAAAAAAAAAAAAATGGAACCTCAATCAGCTCCCACCTCTAAATTCAGCCTTCAGTTTACAGAAAAGAGGGGGCAGAGGAACGTCTTATACAATAGCATGGAAATAAAATCAGCAAAACCCAGACAGTGGGAAACTCTACAGGATAAATAACCTGGTGTCTTCAACAAATAAATTGCAAAAAGAAAAGAAAAGAGGGAGGGGGCTGTGGATTATGAGCCTGGAAATGTGTCAACCAAATGCAAGGGGTGGAATTTTTAGACCCTGGTTTCAAAAAAGCAGCTATGAAAACAGTGTTATAAACATCTCAGGAAATTTTGAACCCCAATGGGATATTTTATGGCATTTAAGGAATTATTTCAACTGTTTTTAGTTGTAATTTTTTAGAAATCTTATCATTTAGAGATATAGCCTGAAATATTTATGGGTGAAATGATAATAGCATCTGGGATTTGCTTCAAAATAATCCAGTGAGGGTAGGACAGAAATATATGTGTGTTATAAATGAGGCAAGATTGACCCTGAGTTGATCATTGTTGAAACTGAATGTTGGGCTCATAAGGATTCAGTATACTACTCTCTGTATTTTGTGTATGCTTGAGAATTATCATAATGAAAGGTTTGAAAAAAATCAAAGAATAAATGTGAACATACCCACGGCCTTTCAGAACTGTGAAAGGGCTCCAACTTGAAGTGTTATTATTTCAAAATTGTCATTATTTCCTTTTGATGTTGAATCTCTACTGGTTTTTAATGTTCCTAATTAAAGAGCTTCCACCAATTCTTAAAAGTTAAAGATCGCTGCTGGCCACTGTCACACAATGAAACATGCAAGGGTGGGGGGGTGGCGGTAGGGATGCAGGGGGGATGGGAAGGGGGGGTGGGGTGGAGTAGTGACATGCGCAGGCATTTTAATGTGGTTGTTTTAGACACTATTTTCTCCAGTTTGTCAGCACCCCAGGCTTCTGGGTGACAGCTAAAAGGGACAGCTAAGAGAAGCCAGAGAGGTCAGACTGACTCATTCAAGAAAGGTCGATTTTGGCTGTCTGCATTTCAGCAGGGTCTCAATCAAGAAGGCAGTTGCTGTAGAGAGGGGTCTGCCATTGGCTGCAGAGGGCAGAGATGAACTCAGAATCGGAGAGTTTCTTAAGTTACGGACAGGAAGCAATTTTTATGTAGAGAGATTGGAGTCTCCAGCTAGATGCTCAGAGAATGCTGAAAGCAATAGGACTTCAGAAAGGAAGGTCAAGAGGATAAACCCACATTACAACAGAGAAGAATAGCCCCAAGATGAGGGAGCAAGTCTCCACAAGTGACACAACAAGTTTGTCACCAACAGTTCAAGAACAGAGAGCTGGCAATTGCCCTCAGTCCTACCTCGTGCTGGATAAGGCCCCCAGGTATGACAGGTGGCCAGGAAGAGGACCAGTTTGCCTGCCAAAGGAAGCTGATAGTCATGGCAGAAGGCTGGGCATGCTTTACATAACGCCTTTCACCTTATATATAAAATACACCAATTAGTGGCTTTTACTTTGGGTTATAATATTATTTCCATCAGAGTTGAAGAGTCCTGGGGTAAAGTGAGAAATTAATCCACAAACCCATTTTAGAAACCACTGTGGCCTACAGTATGCTTCTGAGTGTTCCATTTGCTGGAGAATCGTATTGATCCCTGGGAGAAAGAGTAATGGAGTAATAAGGACTTGAAGATAAGCAGGAAGGGCTGGATGCTTATACTGACAGCTGGACACAATGGGGCATGTAGGGAATGGACATACTGTTCTCTTGGCCAGCTCCCAAACAGGAACGACAACTTATCCTGTAGCAGAAGAGAGGAAAGGCGCCAAGGCATCAAGCCGATTGTGGGGAGGAAAGCTTAGGAGTGTGACATGATGTAGAAAGTCCCAAATGTCCAGCAGAACTTATTCCAAATCCCCCAAGAAGATAGCGGTTTGTAAGAGTGGACAGCCTAGTGGTCCGTTACAGGCACAGTAAGAAATCAGGAGAGTAAACCCACCATTTGAAGAGCCTAGGGGGAGTTGTAACACTGATGCATAAAACCTGACGCCTTCTTACTCTTCCCTCCTCTCCTTTCCCTCCTCCTTTCTCCATTTCAGTGAGGCAGTGGCAGGTGCGGCAAAGAGGGCGCCATACCAAGCCACTCTGCGAGAGCAGGTGGAAAAGGACCACACAGAAATGGGTACAGGTCTAACTCCTGCATCACACAGAAGTGGCAGCAGCTGCAGTAACCAAGTTAAGCCATCAGGAAATGGAGTGGGGATAAGCAAAGGTGGTTTACCGAAGAGGAGGTCAAACCCGACCAAAGAGAATTCGAGAATCATCTTGGTGTTCTAAAGGAAGGAGAAGACTTAGGGAAGCTGGTTCCTAGAATCCTTCATGGGAGAGCAAACAAGAACAGCTACTGATATTGACTGGTACCTTTTCTCCTTCAATATCCTCTCATGGAATGGGTGGTCACGGAGTCTTGGGGGTACATTTGAGTGACTAATTCTTTGAAACAGGATTATGATGTTGAATCCTGTCTTATAGCAGAAATTGGAAGGTGGAGGTTCATAGTTTCTAAGTACTTTGTCTGCAGTTAGGTGAACAGTGGTGTTTCGGACACCTCTAAGTTAGAACCGCTAGACTTCTCATGGGAACAACTTTTCATGGGAACAGTGAGCCGTTTGTTTTTTTTTTTTTTTTTTTTTTTTTTTTACTCAATAAAAAAAAATAGAAAAAGGAAGTTAAAAAAAATAGCTAAATAACCATTAAGGGACACTCTGAAGTGATGTGCAATTGCAAGAGAATTTAAGAAACAATGAAACTAATTACAAGGTTTTCTAAGGAGACGTTGTCTGAAAAGACACAGGCAGACTCATATACCTCCTTCCATATATACCCTCTCCATCCCCTTCTCCATCTGGAAATCTCCAGCTCTGTACATTGAACTGTTCTGTGATACTCCCTCCTTGTCATATGAAGCCACCAGACTTTTGTGTGTCCTGGCAGTCTTAACTTTTCTTCTACCTCCTCCACAAGTAGTCAACGGGACCTTCCTGCCCTGGTCCTTCAAAATGTGGGAGTTGCCCCCTCGTGAGAGCTTTCTCTTTAGTTTTTCTTGAGGATAGAGAAATGGGCTGGAATTCAGTAGGGATTTTGCTTAGACTTTTGTCAAGACTTCTTGAACTAAGGTATGTGAACTGGGATGTATTACCAAAGACATTTTTTCTTTTCTTTTTTTTTTTTTGTTTGAGTGGTTAAAAATATACAGATTTATAATCTTTCCATATGCCTTCTTACAGGTGAGAGACAGGAGATGTATAGGGAAAAAATATTTCCCTTGCTCCCTAGACCGTCTATTCTCTGACATCTATAGTCCATCAGAATCCAGTGCTAAATGGCATGGGAGAGCTGAGAGCTGCGTGTGATAGGAGAAGCTATCATTCAATAGAGTAACAGCCAGAGGACAGCATTTTGCTCTTCTCTTTGTCATCCTTTCTTGAACCCAGATGCAAGATCATTCCAAGGCACTATTAAAAATATGGGCCATGGGGCACCTGGGTGGCTCAGTCGGTTAAGCGTCCGACTTCAGCTCGGGTCGTGATCTCACAGTCCATGAGTTCGAGCCCCGCGTCAGGCTCTGTGCTGACAGCTCGGAGCCTGGAGCCTGTTTCAGATTCTGTGTCTCCCTCTCTCTCTGCCCCTTCTGTGCTCATGCTCTGTCTCTCTCTGTCTCAAAAATAAATAAAAAAACATTAAAAAAAAAATAAAAAAATAAAAATATGGGCCAAGATTATGGCAGCCTGGGAAGGCCTTATTTTGGACTTCAGCCATTTGACCTTGGATCACTCTGTTAATCCAGACTAGTCCTAAAGATTTTGTCAGCACTTTTGGCAACTTCAGGACGTTATTGCGCAGTTCAGCATGTATCCCTTGGTCCACTCAAGGTTGGGTGGGGTAAAAACAGCTCCTATAGTTGCTGCATAGTCCTCCAAAGGTTTAGGCCAGATCTCAAGGTGAAAGTGCACCACAATGCCATGACCATATCTCACAGCTGCCCATCTCCACGGGCCTGCAGGCCACGTAAGCTTTTACCTACCAGTATCCAGAGTTATTCGGTGTCATTATCTGACCAAAGTGTGGTTATAAGCTGAAGTTTAATGTGAGTCCTTTGTAATCGCTGAGCTAACAACACAGAGCCATGGAAAGGGAAAGGAAAGAATTTGCACTCTGGGAAACAGAGAGACTATGTTCAAAGGCTAATTCTGCTTTCTTTCAAGCGTGTGAAGGTCACTCTGCGCAGGAAGCCTACCTGCCCTGAGGAATACATGAGACAATGCATGTAACACACTGGCCCAGTCGGCATGAGTCGGTATGCCCATCTACCTTAATTGTTGTTAAAATCATTGTGTGAAACAGGCCAGTTGGTTATAGTACATGCAAACAAGCTTCCAGGGAGTGTTTCTTGGCAGCTAATTTCTATTTTTTCCCCCTTCACATTCCAGCTCTCTACCCTTTTCCATCCTGTGCTCATTATTACCAATTAGAGTTTTCACCAACAATTTTCAAGCATGTGCTTCCTCCCTTAGATCGCAACTACAAATGAAGGCCTACCTAAGGTGACCTCTCTGTGTCTGCAATCATCCTCTCATGATTGCTTCTAAATAGCTATAAACTAGACCCTCCGTACAAGCAGCCTCCCTGAAAAGGAGCAAATGGCAGCTGAGCTGCGGATTTCCCCAGGAATGCTGGGGGAGGGGTAAAATAGAAGGCATTGAACTGGCAATGAGGAGACTTGGTCATCGTCCAAAATCTACCACTTGGGGGTTGTGTGACCCCGAATCCATTCACCTCAGTTTATTCATTGGTAAATTAGAGCTAACAGTGCCCACTTTGCTTAGCTCACGGGGTCTCTCCCACAGGGCTATTCCAAGGAACCAGGATAATAGTGTTGTTGCCAATGTGGCCGGCCTAGCAACTGGTGCCATGTGAGAGAGATTTCTGATGGTGCGTGGCTAAAGCCTTTATTACTTCTTTTAATTTAAAGCTTTGTCCTTATTTTTATGCGTATCAGAAAAATTATATAACTAGCACACCAAACTCATGCTTTCAACAGATATAATTTCTCAGGAAGAGTCTTAAGTGAAGAACAAGAGACAATACAAGTGTATATGTGCAACTGTGTGTGGGGGGTAGGGTGGGTGGGTGCGTATAATGTGTAATTATGACAGAAAAGGAAGGTAGTGTCCTCATAAAATATCGGAGTCTGCAAAAACAGAATAAATAGAACAGCTGTCTGAAGATTTCAGGGAGCTTAACAAACGTGTCATTATTACTCCTCTGGAGGCCCCTGAGTTTCCTGGTCTACACAAGTCAACGAATGGTTGTCAATGCCTTCCATGTACCAGGCACTTCTCTGGTTTCTGAGGATATAACAATATACAAGGTAGGCAAAGTTCCTCCCTCTTAGAGCCTGCATTCAGGTGGAGAAGCGCGTCTAAACGCACAAAATGGTTGTGCGGATCTGACCTGATGACGTAGAAAGAAAGCATTCGACCACTCCAAACACTCTATCAATGTCTGGTATTGTTGTAGTGAGATGCCAGAGGTAGGAATGAGGAATTGATTTGAGAATATCTAAAAAATGTCTGGCAGAACCCAGAGAAATGCTCTACTGTGGACAAATGTAAATTGTTTTTGTTTCTGTTGGGTTTTCCTCTGGGTTAAATTCCTGGAAAAAGTTTCCTAAAACTGTTGCACAGTGAAAGGGCTTATCTTAAATGCCTGCATTTGGCAATATGCGCTCTCTAGAGGTAACGGGAAATGTGAATCTAATGAGTATCATACTAGAATGATGTATTTTAGTCTGCAAATAGTCAACCCAGCTTGAATTAATCTATCTGTAAAATTACTTTTTTCTGAATCAAATGCTCTTCTAAAATCCAAATATGTGAAAGTCTAATTTGTTTTCCTTCATTCCCTAATTTTAGAATTCTGTCCAAGAGAATTAGCCAATTTCCCTGGACTCGTTTTCTCTTTTTAAATCCCCAGAGTAACTTATTTCTTAACTGGGATTGGTTGCATTAAGTCTGCATTTATTGAATCTTCCTATCAATTCTCAAGTTGGCTACTTGACAACCTTGAAGGGGTCAGCTGCTCTTACATGGGAAATTACTGCCTCCGTGAACTTACTAAGTAATATCCTAGTAGCTTGAAAGAGTTAAAGTAAGTTTCTAAAGCCGCATAATTTCCCAACAAGGAATAGCTTATGTGCTGAGAGACTGTGTTGAAAAATGAATAGTAATGAATTCATGACCAAATAACCATGCAGCAAAGACTAAAACCGGAGTATGATATATGGAGAGGCTGCAGCATACGAAGGCCAGAATGTAAGAGGGAAGATGTATTAGCCAGGCCTGCAAATAAGACAAGTCCATATAACTGTGGCTTTCAGGACCTCCGCAAAGGAGTAACTGAAGATGAGGAATCATGACTCCTACGTTGTTGGGGTTTTTTTTTTAATTAATTTTTTTTCTCTTCTTTTTTGTAAATATAATTTATTGTCAAGTTGGCTAACATACACTGCTATCACATGCTTGCCTCTACAGGTCTGCCTCTAGTGTTGTTACTTGGGGTGACGGTCCCGCTGTTCTGCTAAACAAGCTAACGGGCAAAGCAGATCAATTGTGCTCGCGTTTATGGTCTTAGTTTTAAAAGAAGAGAAGAAAAAGGAGCTTAAGGCTTTCTGTTTCGATTAAGTAGTCAGCAGATGAAACTATTTGCTAAACCTGGCTACCTGGTGTGAAATGCAAGGCTTATCAATTTGAAACGTGACGTAGGAATAGAAAAATGATTCTTAAAACTAGATCTCCCAGAACTCAGAACCCAAAGGAATGTTGTCTCTTTTCAGCACATTCTCGTTGGGAGGTCATATACTTACTCTAATTGTGTTGTTTTCGTCTAAACATTTGGAACTCCTCTCGTGGAATTGTCTTCAGAGCCTGCAGAGCATTTTTCTGACAGTTCCACTCTGTGCCAAGTCTTCATCCTTTGGGGTGGGGTGGGGGATGGGAGCCAGGGCAAGGGAGTGGATTTAATGATTTCTGGAAAGAGCAGAAAGTCATCCAGAGGCTAATCTGGTAAATGGCGTGAGTATAACCATTTGGGGTTAAAAAAAAAAATGCTGTCTATAAAGTGCAGAGCCTAGCTCCATCGTTTGGCCTGTGAGCTGACTCCGGAGGCAGTCCTCAAAGAGACCTTTCCAAGCAGCTTTGGTCAGTGACTGGCATTCTTTGAAGAAATGTATAGGGTCTCCTAAAATGGCTCCTTTGCAATAGCACCTCACCCACTTTCTTCTAGAAAACGAAGAGTGTGTGTTTCACAAATTGGCATGGTCATGGGTAGGGAAGAGCCATCATTTACTAAGGATCTAGAATCAAGATAAAGACTCAGGTAAACATTTGTCAATAACACGGGGGAAAGAAAAGAATTTGCTGTGAATGTGTTGGCTGTTCTTTTCTCTTGGACCTCAGTTAGGATTCGGCCCTACTCTGTGTGTTTACCATGTGTGTCCTAACATAAGCCAATGTCAAATATGAGACCCTTTTCCATTTTCCAAGCCAGTCCGCCCCCTCCCTCCACCGAAAGTTTGAGAGGTATAGCAAAAAACACCAACCCTCTACTTATAATTACTTAATTTATCAATTTAGTCATGTATACTTTTAAAATCATTTTATGGACTTACAAAATTGATACAGGAATAGCATTTTTTATATATTTTATATTTCACATAAAGAAATATTACTATAGTCCTATTTTTGTCACTTTCACATTTCAGTTTATCCCAAGTAACAGCATCTAGCATTGGGATAGTTGTTTTCTCCTTCCTGCCGTTGCATATTCTCAACATCCACTATGTGGCCACTTACTGTAATACTGTAAAAAGTGATATTTAAAAGGCTTGTTCACATTAACACCCACTCTTGCAAATGTGAGGCCATTCACCTAAGTGAAAGAATAATTAAATATGTATTAAAGTTCACCGATTTCACTTCTAAACATCTGAATCTTGCATTGATTGAGGGTGTTTGGAGATAATGTATCTTCCCTGAAAAGAACTGTGTTATTCAAAATAAAATAATGATACGAACACCCTATTGTAGGAGACTCTGAATATAAAATGGTTCCCTCTTCTCACAAGGAGTGATTTTGGGGGAAACCTTGCCTGGCATTTGAGTATACATACACACAGAGTTAATGATTTGTTTTCTGTTACCCACAGACATGACCATCTCTCTGAGTTGTCATTTCTATTGAAAGGGTTAAAACAGATCACAGGCAGAATTCAGAGTTCACAAGAAGAAATGTGATAGAATGACATACACAAATATGATAGAATAAAAGACAGCTAACAGAAGATGTTTGATTTTCTTTTGGCATATAGGAGAGGGGAAATACAGTGCGAGTGTTTGCCCCTAGAGATGGAAACATATGTACTGGATTACAAAGCAAATACCAAAAAGCTCTACATTTTTGCGTTTGAAGAAATAATAGAAAGTAGCTGAAGGAGAGAGGAAGGGGAAAAGTCAACAAGAAGGGCAAGAGTCTGTTTAGTTAAATAATAATGCTGTTTATACCAAGGCATCATCGAGATTCTGGCTTTGGACTCTCAAGATTTGGGTTCTTGTAAACCATCCTGTTTTGATGCCAGCTCCCATGTAAACTCTCACTATATTTGACGGTATGGCTGAAACTGATGTTCTAATCCTGGCCGTGCCTTGCAAGGTCGCCATTCTCATGTATTCATAATGGTCCATGGTATTGACGCCTCTGCGGGGACAGCAGCGGTCAATCAAAACGAAAGTCTTCCCACTGTTGGCTGCAGCTTGCTAGCGTTCACATGTGATTTGGGAGACCAAGAAATTAAGGCATTCTTCTGGAGGATGGGTGGAGAGCCCTGGTTTTAAATGTCTCTTCCTTTTCTACATTGCAGGGTCTCAGAATGATGGCCTTCAAGGTACAATGCACAGCTTGCTGGCTTACTACACCCTGATCCGTAATAATCTGCTTTGTAACTTCCTCTTACTGATCCCATAGGTGCTTTTCCTCCTAGTTTTGGACAATCACTGGCCTGATTTGGAAATTGCATTAAGTCCTTTAAAAAAGCTGATGTGATAGTCTTTTCTGTTTTCTGTATTTGCTGTTCCTTCTACAATGTCCTACTGCCCAGAAATATTGACAACCATATGGATTTAATCATAAATTCCTCTTGGACCCAGAAAAATGAGTTTATATATATCTTCTCGTGGAAGCCGGGAGAGGCAACAGAGGTAGTGGACAAAACTGGATGCAGCGTGAGTTGACCTGGCGTCTCATTTCTGTTCTCCCCCTTTTCTCTGGACTACGGGGAAATCACATCCCTCTGGTCACCTGGTCCCATAGTTATGAAACAAGCGTTGACTCAGTCACCTATCAGATTTTGTCAAGGTCTAATAATCCGTATCTCCAAATAACAGTGGTTGCCAGGTATGGGGCACTTGCTTGAAAGCAGACACCCTGCAGAGATGTGCATGGTTCAGCTGTTTCAATCTGCTTTGACCTCACAGATAGGGACTGTTACTTACAGGTAAAGAAACTGAGGCTTAAAAAGTCAAGTGACTGTCCTGGGGAAGACACCTTCTCCTTGACTGGATCCTAGCTAATGGGTTAATTCTTTTCTGAAGACAGACAGTTCAGAACACCAAGTAACAGATCAGCCAGAAGGATTTTTCAACCCACCTTTTGGTTCTTTTCCTTTCTTTGCTTTGCCTTTCTTAGGCCTCCGGTGGGCAGAATTGAGTTACTAAAACTCTTCTCTTCATGACCCATTACCAACATCAGTCCAGGTGAGGCTGCTCTTACTATTTTCATATTTTCCCCCTCCATCTGAAGTATCCCTTCCTTCCTTCTATGTGCACTCACTGTACTGTGTCTCTATTTTTGCAGTCCCCCTTCCCTGTGTTTATCTAGACATGTATATCCTTGAAAACGAATGTTATTATGCATCAGTGTTTTTGATTTTCATAATTGCCATCAAGATTCAATTCTCATCTTTTTTCATTCTTTCTTTACTCAACAGTTTGAGATTCGTCAATGTTGTTAGGTGAAAATCTTGTTCACTGTGTCTAATGGTTACATAGGATTCCAGCATATTATACCACACATTTTCTTTATAGATTTCCCTTAATGGGTATTTAGGTTGGCTCCAACTCCTTGCTACCACAAACAATCTGGCATGAGCGCCCTCTAATATATCTTTGTCCACACTTAAAATGAGATTTTTTTTGAATTATATATGCAGGAATAGGATTTATGGGTCATCGTGTGTATGCATCTCACTTTCACGAAGCATTGCTGGTTGCTTTCTAGAAAGGCTACATTGCTTTGTACTTCCTCCAGTGCTGTACGAGGATTACTGTTTTTCCACATGCTTACCAGCGCTAGTTATCTTCTGGCTTTCTAATTTTTGCCAATCTCTGTGTATTAAGTGGCATATCACTTTCACATTAATTTACATCAATTGGATCGCTAGTGAGGTAGTACATTCTTCATATAATTTTTAGCCACTTGGGGTTCCCTCCTGTGATTTGACTATTTATATCTTTGCCCATGTTGTTTTGTTTTGTTTTGTTTTTCCTTCCTGTGGTTCCTAACTTTGCTGGTGTTTATGGTTATGACTCTTTAATTTGTCTTATTTTCTCAGTGTGGGTTATTCTCTCCATTTTCTCTGCTTTGAACTTCATTTTTTAAAATTTTTTAGATGTTTATTTATTTTTGAGAGAGAGGGGAGAGCTAGTGGGGGAGGGACAGAGAGAGAGAGAGGGAGACACAGAATCCAAAGTAGCTCCAGGCTCTGAGTGGTCAGCACAGAGGCTGACACGGGGCTTGAACCCACGAACCGCAAGATCATGACCTGAGTCAAAGTCAGTCGCCTAACTGACCGAGCCGCCCAGGCGCCCCTCATTTCATTGTCAATATTGACTTAACTGAATGACAAGAGTTTCTTTCCACATCTTGACACTTAATTATGTGTGGGTTTTAGCTGTTGTCATTCTCCAAGTCTGTCACTTCTGTTAACTTTATCAACGAAGGTTTTCTTCATTTCCTTCAATATGTCCTAATACCTGATTTATCTTCTTTTTGGTTTTACCTTAACCCTTTGAAAATTCTTATTTTTCCACGTAAATTTTAGAATCCATTTTTTTATTTTAAAATTTTTTTCTGGGATTTTTATTGTAGTTGCATTGAATTAGAGATTGATCAAGGGAGAATTAACTCTATGTGATGTTACAGCAAGCTGTTAATATACATGATATTTAATGTTCCATTTATTTAGGTTTTCTGGTATATATGTGCTTTAATAGTTTAAATTTTATTCTCTATAAAGCTCTGTGTTTTCTTTGGTTGATGTCTATATGCTTTATAGTTTTTTGTTGCTACTATGAGTGGGATTTTATATTCTATTATATTTTCTGTGGATTATTCCTTGTTTATAGGAACACTGTTAATTTTGTGTGTGTGTGTATTGTGTGTGTGTGTGTATGTATATGTATGTATACATATATATATATGTATATATATATATGAAATAAACTTGCTGAACTCCCTTTTAATTATAATTGTTTACTTTTCTTAGGTTTTCTAAGCATTTGATCATGGTATTACAATTGCAAATAGTAACAATTTGGTCTCCTTCCTTCCTGGTCTTACTTAATGCATTGACCAGGACTTCCTGAACTCTGTTCAAGAGTAGCGGTAACACCAAGGCATTCATGTCTTGTTCCTAACTTAAAAGGAAATTGCATCTAAAATTTTTTAATTAAATTTGATGATTGCAATAGATCATTAGTAGAAAGCCTATATCAAGTTAAAGAAGTTCCCCTCTATTCCTCGTTTTCTAAGAGTTTATTTTAAAAACTTAGATGTTGAATTTTATCCAGTGTTTTTACTTTTTTTCTTTTTAGATTTTATTTTATTTGTAATAATCTCTATACCCAAAGTGGGGCTGAACTCACAACCCCAAGATCAAGAGTCACATGCTCTGGGAATGCAAACTAGTGCAGCTACTGTGGAAAAGAGTATGGAAGCTTCTCAAAAAATTAAAAATACAACTACCCTATGACCCAGCAATTACACTACTAGGTGTTTATCCAAAGGATAAGAAAATGCTGATTCAAAGGGGCACATGAACCCCAATGTCTATAACAGCACTATTGACAATAGCCAAAGTATGGAAAGAGCCCAAATGTCCATTGACTAATGAATGGATAAAGAAGATGTAGTGTGTGTGTGTGTGTGTGTGTGTGTGTGTGTGTGTGTGTGTAATGGAATATTACTCAGTGATCAAAAAGAATGAAATCTTGCCATTTGCAACAATGTGGTTGAAACTAGAATGCATTATGCTAAACAAATCAAGTCAGTCAGAGAAATACAAATATCATATGATTTCACCCCTATGTGGAATTTAAGAAACAAAACAAATGAACATAGGAGAAGGGAAGGAAAAATAAGATAAAAACAGAGAGGGAGACAAACCATAAGACACTCTTTTTTTTTTTTTTTTTTTTTTAACGTTTATTTATTTTTGAGACAGAGAGAGACAGAGCATGAACAGGGGAGGAGCAGAGAGAGAGGGAGACACAGAATCTGAAACAGGCTCCAGGCTCTGAGCTGTCAGCACAGAGCCCGACGCGGGGCTTGAACTCATGGACCGCGAGACCATGACCTGAGCCGAAGTCGGCCGCTTAACCGACCGAGCCACCCAGGCGCCCCATAAGACACTCTTAAATACAGAGAACAAGCTGAGGGTTGCTGGAGAGGAGGTGGGTTGGGGGGATGCGCTAAATGGGTGATGGGCATTAAAAAGAGCACTTGCTGGGATGAGCACTGGATGTTATATGTAAGTGATGAATCATTAAATTCTACTCCTGAAATCATTATTACGCTATATGTTAACTAACTTGGATTTAAATTAAAACATAAATTAATTAAAAAAAAAAAGAGTCACATTCTCTACTGACTGAGCCAGCAAAGCACCCCGATCCAATGCTTTTTCTGCATTTGTTGAGCTAATCACGTGATTTTTCTCCTTTACTCAGTCAACGTGATGAATTATTTTAATAGTTTTACATTTTCTCTTCCTGAACCATTTTTCTTTAATGGGCCCTATTTGACCATACTTTATGTTTTAAATAAATTATTGAATTCTGATAGCTGGTATTTTAATTAGGATTTTTGTGCTCATGTTCATGAGTGAAACTGATCTATAGTTTGTCTTCTTGAACTGGACTTGGTGTCAAGACTAGACGAGACTCACAAAATGAGTTTGACCCTTTCCCTTTGAGTCTTATTTGTCCAATAGCTTGCTGAAAACAGGGAGATTCACCGCGAAACAGCCCTTCTCCCGGTTTCCCCATAGGAATAAAGGGCAACCCATTATCAGAACAAAAGCACTGACTCTGATGTCTCTCTTTCTTTCACACTTATTCACTTTCTGAATAAATCATACTGCCTGCACCTTTACAGTCCATCTCCAATCCAGCCATCTCTCCCCTCTACCACTTCCACTCTCGTCTACGTGAAATAACGATCACGTCTGGATGGTGCGCAACCTTGTGTTTGGGAGTCCTGTGTTTGCTTTCACCTCTTTATAGTTCATCTCATAGTAGCCAGCATCTATTTACAGCATCAATCAGATCATGTGACCCTGTTAACATCATCGCCTATCCATCCCATTGGTGAAGGAGGAGTTCCCACCTTGGGCCCCTGGTGTGGCTAATGGCTCCAACACAGGACACCCAACACTGGACAGATGAGACTGACGACAGTTTATTAGTCACTGCACACTCACAGTCTGGGGAAGCATGCTGCCTGGCATGCATGGCCTGCCTGGTGGTTGCACCAGAAACAGAGTGAACAACCAGGGGTGGTGGGAGGCAGGCTTTGTAGTATCAAGGCTGTGATGCCCCTGATTCCCACAGGAGGATGTGATCGGTTGAATAATTTATGGATAAGCAAGAACTGCACCTTGTCCATGATGAGCCAGTTGTTTGGCTAGGGCATCTATTCCGCAGAAGCAGGACGGGGAGGGGCACTCATGGATGGCCATTTCAGGCCTCCCTAGTATCCCCCAGCTGTCAATGGAAGACATAACATTGGACTTTATTTTTAGGCGTGAGACCACAAGCTTCCTTGTCAAAACTTTACAATGGCACCTACAAGGCCCTCCATGGTCTGACATCTGGCTACCTCTCTGGCCTTATTTCCTACCCTTTCCCTTCCTTTGTGTGCTCTATTCAAGACACACTGACTTGCCTGTTTTTACTCAAACCCATCAAACGTGTTTTCACCTCAGGCCTTAGTCCCTTGCTTTTCGTCCACTTGAACATTCTTCCCCCAAATGTCTTCATGGCTTTTTTTTTTTCCATTTTCTTTGGATCTCTACTCACTTTCTCAGTGTAGAATAAAAAGCATTATTTTGCATGCTTCCACACTTTATATAAATGCTACTATATTTTGCTTTTCTTCTTCATTCTTAAAATTCATTCTTGAAATTCATCCAGGTTGCTACATTTATCTATGTATCATTCATTTTATCTACTGTATGTATTCCATTTGGCAAGGCCAGCAGCATTGATTCATCTCATCTCCTATGGATGGATGTTTTAAGTTGCTCCCAGGTTTTTCTCTATCACAGACGATGCTTCAGTGACTAGCCTTGTCAGGTCTCCTTGTGAACCCGGATGAGATTTTTCTTTAGGGTATGTATGAAAATACAGAATTGTTGATCAAAGGGTACCAGGAACTTGTTGGGAGTTGGTCTCAGAAGTGGAGCTGGGAGAGTCATATGCAGTCTTCCTCTGGTTAAAAGTGTAGAAACTACTAGAAGAGCTGAAAGCCCTGAGACCTAGAAAGGACACTGACTTAAGTAAGTGCTGACAGTTGTCCCCCGGTTCACAGAGGAGCTTCTACTGTCTGTGAGATGAGTCATTGCTCTTGGATACTGTCACTAAGGGCCACCCTCCGTGAAGCATCTGTTACCGCTGACTGAACTGTGGCAAGCTGCTCCCATTGGCAGGAGTGACTACTATGGCAAATTGTTAGGCTGGGGGTTCTTAACTCTTAGAGATGTGGGACTTTCTCCTTCAGCCTTAGTGAGTCACTCTTTACCTACAGGGAAGAATAGAGACAATTGGTCTTTGTCAATAATCGTTACCAAATTGAGAGAATAACAGTTTCGTATGGGAATACTTGGTAAGCATCAGATGCCTAGAAACTATGGAAAGAAACTCAAAACATCTTCAGAGCTCTTGAATTAGAGCCCGACTTTCAGATTTCTGATGGAGGGTGTGGCCCAGGAAAAAATGGCTTTATTGGCATGTGCATCTATTTACTTTCTCTCTCCTCTAGTCCTTATTATTATTATTATTATTTTTTATTCTCTCCCTTCCTCTCCCCCTTACCCTCTTTCTCTATCTCATTTTCTTGGTCTCTTGTATATGTGTAAGATTTGTTAGTAGTATTTTAAGACCCTACTTGGCCTCTGTGGTGTTCATGTTTTGACACCCGAGAACAGAGGAAATGTTTAATACAATGAGTAACAGTAAAGGGTTCAGAAGAAAACTGTGAATACTGAGGAGCCCCACCCTGGAACTTGTTCTTTGGCCTGACCATATGAGCCAGTCCTTGGTGTGACTCTCTTGGGTGCATTATAGGAGTCATGCTTCCCCTCCAAGATGTCATCATGAAGACCCCTGGGTCCCAAGAACCTCACAGAGGACTGGGAAGATGGCTATGATGGCCTATTTTTTTCAAGTTTACTTACTTATTTTTGAGAGAGAGCAAGTGAGTGAGAGAGAGAATCCTAAGCAGGCTCTGAACTGCCAGCACAGAGCCCAATGTGGGACTCAAACCCATGAACCACGAGATCATGACCCCAGCAGAAATCAAGAGATGGACACCAGCCAGGACTGGACTGAGCCAGCCAGGCGCCCCTATAATGGCCTACTTTTGATCCCAGAAACAGAGATGAGTTGATTTTTTTTTATATGCAACACCATGATGCATGGGCACCCAGTTCCCTCAGAAACAAGAGCCAAAGGCAAGACAGAGTGAAGGCTAAAACATTCGATTGAAAGTCAGGAGATTTGAGTCCTGATTCTGACTCTGCCGCTATCTAGTTGGTGACCTTTGGCCAATTACCTAACCCTCTGGGCTTAGTTACCTTATTTAAAACATGAGGGTTTGGAGGTAGATGATGTGTGATTTTTATCAAAATTTCCTAAGCACTCAAATTTTTTAAGCACCTGTTCAGAGGATACAATCTACTTCTAAGCAACTACCACATACAATCTAAAGTGTGTTTTAGCTCTAAAATGTCTTGAAATTGGAAAGGATTTCTTTTTTCTATGTCCAGGTTCACTTGAGTTGTGATCATTTGAGATCCTGAGTGGTTTTACAGATGCCATGTTCCTAAGGGGGTCACATGATTTCTCAGCCCAAATTCACGCCTGGGCAGATTGGAGGATCTCTACTGTTTTCTCATTATGCAATTACCTTCTGGGGGACACAGTCTTCTTGAAGTTATATCAGTTCTGTCTTACCATGATCACTCTATTTCTCAGTCCTTTTATCTATGACTCAGGGGGAGTAGGTCCCAGACCCACCATATTACACCTATTTGGGAACATATAATCTACTTCCAAGCTTAACAGTGAGAAACATTGTTTCAATTAAATATTTCCCAACAGTAAGGACTTAAGTCTACTTCTATGGCTTCCCAAGGGTCATTTTCCATGAAACTGAAAGGAACATTCTTTTAAAGAGATTGGCAAAGGCGGGCATCTCTTATTAACCATTGTGAGAACAACTTGCTTCTTGAATATGGCTGCCATATTTTTGCCCAAAGCACCAAATTCTCTTATTACTTTCCTACCCAAAAATTGTCATCAGCCCTATTGCCTATAGAATTCAAGCTTGTTTACTTACTTTTTTTTTTATGTTTATTTACTTATTTATTTTGAGAGAGACAAAACACAAGCAGGGGAGGGGCAGAGAGAGGAAGAGAGAGAATCCCAAGCAGGCTTTGCACTGTCAGTGCAGAGCCTGACGCAGGGCTTGAACTCACGAACCTCAAGACGAACCTCAAGATCATGACCTGAGCCACAACCAAGAGTCTGAGGCTCAACTAACTGAGCCACCGGGGCACCCCAACTTACTTTTTTTTTAAGGAAGACTTCTGTTCTGTGGCCCCATATTACCTCTCTGTCATTATTTCCCATTGTTTCAGCCTGCCCTACCCACCTCCTCTAGTCTCAAGCTTATTTGCACCCCCAGGGAATGAGGAGAGGGAAAAGCTTGATTGACTAGCTACTATGTGCTAATAACTGTCATGGGTATTTTCCCATTTGTTGTTTGATTTCATAGCTGAAGAAATTAAGGCTCAAAGAGTTTGTATACATTGCCCAACTCAAAAATAGAAAAGCTGGAGTTGTTCCCAAGGGCTATTTGACTTTGAGTCCATAGTTACTTTGCCTAACACCTGCCTCTCATCCAGGGGTCCCACATCCCAACCTGCTAATCAGGAGAGTTGTTGTGGGAATTGTTCCTGCCAGACCTCCCCAGTATCTGCTCCTCTGGCCCTTCTAGTCACTTGTGTAAATACCTAAATCCCTGAATTACTTTCTTTCAGCCTATGTAACTACAGAGACCAAATCCTGACTAATACAACCTATTATCAGGGAATATTTTTTTATATAAATATTAGTATCAAATTATTTTAGAGGTTAAACTTATTTTATTTATTGTTATTTTTTTAAGTAGGCTTCATGCCCAGCACAGAACCAAATGCAGGGCTTGAACTCATGACCTGGAGATCAAGACCTCAGCCAAAATCAAGAATTGGATGCTTAACTGACTGAGCCACCTGGGTGCCCCTTTAAAAAAATTTTTAAAGTAATCAAACCCAATGCTGGGCTTGAACCTATAACCCCAAGATCAAGAATCTCACACTCTACCGACTGAGTCAGCCAGGCACCCTAAGAGCTTAAACTTCTTTTAACTTTGCCTCTTTGTTTTACTGATGAGGAAACTGAAGCCCAGAGAGGTAAAGAGAATTATCCAAAATCATATAGTTAGTGACAAAGTTAAAAAGGTGTCTTTGCCCCAAAACAAGGGACCTAATGGCAGACTGACAGAAGTATTTTAGAATTTTAGAGGTTTTTAACCTGAATCCCAATCTTGAACAACACTCACTAACTCTATCTCTGTAGAGAAATCACTTCATTGCTTTGTTTCTCAGTTTGTAGAACAGGAATGATCATAACCTTTTGCCCCATTATGGTGAATATTGGAGATTTCACATGTAAAATGCCTAGTACAGTATCTGTCTCATTATGTATGCTCAATAAATGGTTAAGTGCGTTATTCTCTATTGTCCAGAATCAGCAAGACCAAACTTCTGCACATTGAGGACGAACTGGAAAATGTCCAACAAAGACAAGCACCTTTCACTGTTCCTCCCACCCAAACTCCAGAATATTCAACAAACACTCTGAAAGCAAATGGACCAAGACTAATGAACTCCAAATCTGATCGCAACAATTCATTTAGTATTGCACACGGCAAAGAGTAAAAGAGTTTCTAATTAAATAAAGAGTCATGAGTTTTGCTCCATAGCACATCTAGTGCAAAGTTCAGGAGGGCATAAAAACATTACATTTTTCTTTCTTTTTTTTTTTAATTTAAAAAAAAAATTTTTTTAAATTTATTTTTGAGAGAGAGTGAGAAAGTGCACAAGCAGGGGAGGGGCAAGAGAGAGGGAAACACAGAACCCAAAGCAGGCTCCAGGCTCTGAGCTGTCAGCACAGAGCCCAGTGCAGGACGTGGCTCAAACTTGCGAAGCGCGAGATCATGACCTGAGCTGAAGCTGGCTGCCCAACTAACTGAGCCACCCAGGTGCCCCACATTTTTCTTATTCTTCCTGAAAAAAAGTTCAGCTTACTGTTATACTTTGAAGCCATGTCATTTTTTCCTCAATTCCTTTTTTTGTAGGAGGGAGGGTGGGGTAATAAAAGTCTGTTTTTCAAATACACTTGGGATAGTGATAACAGTATTATTTGTATTTTCAGTGGATATTGAGAGGCATGCAAAAGGTGCTGTGAAATTTATAATCACATCACATTTTTTTCATCTCTAAATGTCAGGGAGGTTGAAGAGTTCTAGAATGGCAAAGGTTCTAAGTCATGCAGAGCTCACACGCTTTAGGATGCAGACACTCACCTGCTGCTATGCTCTCCCTGCGCATTGATTGACTTCGCTTATAGATGGTATCTGTGCAGGGAGATATGCATGTGAGCGGCAGGGCATCCAAAAGAGGCATCTCTCTTGAAGGTGACTGGTTGATGTGCATGGCAGGGAATGGGTGAACACGGCTGGAAATCTCGACTGAAAGTCTGATGTCTTTTGCCCCAGTGTTTATAATGTTGTATAGTACTTGGGTCTCAACAGAAAACAGAGTACATGAAGGGCAATATTTGAAGAGCGTGAAAAAGGGAACTACTTGTAGAGGTGTGGACAGGGGGTCAGAAGGGGCAGTGAGGCACCAAGGGGCTGAAACAGTGAGTGGCATCGCCACCCCTAGGCTTGAAGGGGCAAGACAGAGGGCAGAGTTACTGGGACCTAGTAAGAGCTATAAGGTGGGAGAGGAACTGTTTGATAGGAGGAATTTGACCGTCAGTGGTTTGACCCTTAATGTACTCTGTTTTCTGTTGAGACCCCAAGTACTATACTATCAGGAGTTAGGGAAGTCAAAAATGCCCTGACCTCACTCTCTCCCACCCTCTGATCTCCTACCAGTGCCCTCCAATGACTAAACCCAAGAGAAGAAGCCCACTGATGCAAACCTTACAGGCCAACCTCCGTGGGATGTAAGGGAGTGGAGATGGCTAGAAATGGGTTTGGAGGTGCCAGTGGAAGAGAATGCTGCGTGGCCAGTCTGTGAGTGCAGAGAAAAACACAAAAACATTTTTTCTTTCGTTTTTTTTCTGCACTGCAATGGCTCTATGAGTAATTCACCCTTACTGATGAAAAAAAGTATCTACTATATCCCTTTCCCAGATCGTATTCGATATGACAGTTGGAAGGTTAAACTCAATGCTCTGAAAGAGCCAAATGCTCTCAAATGGGAGGATGTTTCACTTTTAAGCCAAAGTAAGATCCCTAAGGCTTGATATATTCGATAGTCTGAATATGTCAGAAATTTAAGGGGCCCATTAAGTCGCACTCCTGTTCCTTGCTCAACACAGACATAGCAATGGGGCGGATCAAGATTTTTAAGTCACCTTTAGTATTGATAAGGCCTATATTAGAAGACAAACTTTGGTAGCAAGGCCAAATGGGTTCCCAAAGAGTGCTGCAGAATATAATTCCCCCACCCAGTCATAGGCAAGGCAGGAAAACTTCAGGTCTTGCCCACAGAGGCAAAGTCTTTACTGCTGAACTCTTGAACAGGTGAAAATACGTGCTTCATGCATATGGACAGATCCCAGATGAGGAGACATGAGGTCTGAGGTGCCTTCTTTAGCTGCTTCTCCCCAGTTCAGAGGATAAATCTGTCCTCATCCCAGGCTGGGAAGAGTTCCAACAACACCTAAAACATATACAAACAGACAAACCAAAACAACAACAACAACAGACAAACCAGACTGAGCCCTGGTGCATCCACCCATTATCCCCCTTTGGATGGCAGGACCCATGGTGGGAGCCGTCTATGGGAAAAGGGGATCCAGTTGTCTCTCAAGGAATGCATTGGTGCCCAAACCCAACTTCTGGGACTGGGAGCCCTCGTTGGAGCTGTTGACACTGATCTGCACAGCTTCTTGCAGGAGACCAGGTCCGCGTCTCCCTGCTCCCCCCAGAGCCTCTGTACCCCTACGCTGTGGGGAGAACGCAGGAGGCCCGGGCTCCATCCCCGCTCTGTCCTCCAGGTGGCAGAAGCACTATCCGGACTGTCTGGTGCCTGGGGCAGCCTCAGGCCAAGCCAAAGATAACATTGTGTCCGTGCACAGGAACACACTGTGCTTTTTTAGGTTCCCAGGAAACCAAATCGCGGTGAAGGTCAGCAGTGTTCTTAGACCACGGATAGCTCACATTTCGGGTTAAGAAGAACAAATACGAGGCCCCAGGACTTCCTGCCATCAAGGGCTCAAGAGCCCCCTCTTAGGCCCCCTCTGATCCTCTGCTAACCAGGTACTTTCAAGCCCTGTTTACTCAGCGCAGGCCTTCTTGAGCACCGTAACTGAAGCACTCAGTGTAGAAAGCTGCTCCGGTGGATCTGGAGAGAGAATTAAGGAGTTGCAAAGAGCTTCCTGCCCTGATCCCATTGGCTCTCTTCCTTGGAGTATCCTCCCTCCCCACCAGGCCCATCCTAGGATAGTGGGACAGAATGCAACATGGGCTACCCTCTCACCCCACGGTCAGCAACTGGAGCCATGTAAGCCATTGCCTCCTTGATATTTCTTCCCCGGTGTCTCACAGGCACACATCCCACCTGCATCCCAAGCCTCTTCCCCGTCTATGTGAAGGCAGACCCGCCCAGCCAGATGTGCAAGCCGGAAACCTAGGAGCCACTCCTGCTAGCTCAGCCGACATCTGAGTCATTGCCAACTCCTTTCCATGTTGCCCCCTAATTATCTCTTGAGCCCCCGCTACCATCCTGCTTAGCGCCACCACCATCTCTTGTCCTATGCTTGTGCCTGCGTTCCCTCCCACCCTGTCTCCGGGTCAGATCTGCACTGCGGTTAGAATGGTTTCTTTTCTTCAGAATGCAAAACTTGTCATGTCACTTCTCCCCTTTAAAGTCTTCTGATAGCCTCCTCTTGCTCCTGGGACAGAAATCAAGACTCTAAAGGGGCTCCCTAGACCTTAATCTTGCCCTTGCTGCATCTCTGGCCTCTTGTCCGGCTCTGGTCGGCTTGGCCTCCCTCTGTATTCCAGTCTCCCAGACGCCATTTCCCCTGCCACCAAAGGGCTTCTCCAGCGTCTCCTGTGGAAGTCCTGTTCTTCCCCTCGGCTATGTGTCTCGCAGGCAGGGTGATGCCACTAGGGTGGGCTTTGGTGCCCAAAGGACTTACCTCTGGAAGTGCTCTGCAAAGACCCCGCTGACTTTCCCAGAGACATTTCATGGACTTCACTACTTTAACTACTTTAGGAAGTCTCCCCCAAACTGCCAAGGCCACCTCCCTTTGGGGGAATTTGATGGAGCTAAGGAGGGTTCTCCTGGTTCTTACTCTGCTTGGGGAAGAGTGCAGACTGCGGTCCGTAATGTGAACCAGAAACTCTTGGCTTTCTCTCACTCTGTCTCTGCCTTTCTCTCTTATTCTCCCTCTCTTTTCTTTTCTTTCTTTCCTTATTTTTTTTTTTTTTAAACTCTTCAACCAACCCCACTGCTAAGGCATTTTTTCCTGCCAGGGGAAATGCAAACCAAACCCCCTGCTTAGGAGCTGGCTGTGAAAAACCAGGTCGGCATGACCGAGTGGTCCCTGGGCCAGCACGCCAAGCCCACAGAACTGAGGGGACTTGGTCTGATGCACACTATTTTGTAGAAAGGTATCTGTTTGTGCCTTTCGGAGTACATAGGTCTCCCATAGTGTGTGTGTATCCATAGCATGTGTTTGCATATGTAATGTGTGTATGCACATGCACACATGTGTACGTGTGTGTATGTGTGTGTGTGTGTTGGGGATCTGGGTAGGGACTCGCCCTGTCTTCCACAGACAGCCTTTCTCCCTTCTCCAGCTGCTGAGGTCTCTGTAAGAGATCCTGGGTAGTTAGTGACCATCTTTCCTGGGGTGGCCATGGGAACACACCTTGTGGACCACCAACTACGGGGAGCAAAACTGACCCTCACTGCTGTGACCTGACGTCCGGCTCCTGTTTGCCCTGAGGTCGTTCTTCAGGTTAGTCCTAGCCAACAACTGTAGACAGCAGGGAAACCAAGGCAGGCCTGTGCCTGGGTGACACAGGACTCCTCTGATAGCTGATTTTCACTGAAGGCCCCCCTGTGCACCTGGCTGAAACTTTGAAGACTGCAGGGCAATCTAGGAGTGTCCATCCAAGCCGCTTGCCCCCTTTGCTCTATTTGGGTCAAACTTGCATTGTCACTCTCAGCCATGCCAACGCCCTATACACGGTCTCTCACAGTCATCTCCCTTTTTGCATCCTGGCATGTTTTATCCCACTTTAGCATCTGCTTCTTGGATAATCCAGAGTAACACATCCTTTTACCCATCTCCTCTGGAAGAGCAGCCCATTGAGTTACAGCAAATTCTTCCGCTGTGTTTCTGTAGGCTGTCTAGACCTTGAGACAAGAAAGGCTGAAAAACGCTAAAAACGACTTATAAAGAGTGCATAGACATTTAGGTGGACCACATATGCTGCATTTTTTATGTAAACTAGACAATGGCATGTTTCTAAAAATGCTCTTGGAAAGGAGTGAAACAGCTCAGTGTGCTGGGGTCCACGGGCAGTCCTTAGTCCCCCTGACTTTCTTCTTGACTTTGAGAAGCCTTTATATAGTGACAAATCCATCAGTGACTGCAGCAAGGTCAAAGTTTTGGGCATGGAGAGCAGGGCCACCTTAGCATTTAATTCCAGGCTCTGAATACTCTTGGTCTTGTGGATGGAGACAGAAGCCATATTCCAAATGGAAGGGAGGAAACTAGTGAGGGAGCAAACAAAGCATCTCTTCTGAAGTGGGGTTGCCAAGGCTGTGGGAGAGGAGGATAAAGTCAATGACTCCACCAACCACTGATAGGACGGTATCATAGACATGTGTCTGATGTTTCTTGTCATTTTGTGTTCCTACATGTTCATATAAATGAAGTGCCTTTAACCTGGGAAGTGACTGATCTGTGATTCTAACCAGAAAGTGTTTATTATTAAAAGTAACCACAGCATTTAGTGAATACTTATACATTGCCGCACATTATGTCAAGCAGTCACACACAGTCATTGAACTTTCAATTTATAGAAGAGGAAATGAGTGGTGGGGTAGATTACACTAAAGATGCAAGTGTGTCCCCTCAGATTTTTTTCAAAATAGATTTATTTTCAACGATCGAATCGACAATTGGATCAACTAATCAAGGGTTCTGAGAAGCGAACCTCCCGGGACACTTCTGCAGCAGGTAGAGTTTAAAAAGCTGCCCTGAGAGGATGTGGAGAAACGGGAACCCTCTTGCACTGTTGGTGGGAATGCAAATTGGTGCAGCCGCTCTGGAAAGCAGTGTGGAGGTTCCTCAGAAAATTAAAAATAGACCTACCCTATGACCCAGCAATAGCACTGCTAGGAATTTACCCAAGGGATACAGGAGTACTGATGCATAGGGGCACTTGTACCCCAATGTTTATAGCAGCACTCTCAACAATAGCCAAATTATGGAAAGAGCCTAAATGTCCATCAACTGATGAATGGATAAAGAAACTGTGGTTTATATACACAATGGAGTACTACGTGGCGATGAGAAAGAATGAAATATGGCTGTTTGTAGCAACGTGGATGGAACTGGAGAGTGTGATGCTAAGTGAAATAAGCCATACAGAGAAAGACAGATACCATATGGTTTCACTCTTATGTGGATCCTGAGAAACTTAACAGAAACCCATGGGGGAGGAGAAGGAAAAAAAAAAAAAAAGAGGTTGGAGTGGGAGAGAGCCAAAGCATAAGAGACTGTTAAAAACTGAGAACAAACTGAGGGTTGATGGGGGGTGGGAGGGAGGGGAGGGTGGGTGATGGGTATTGAGGAGGGCACCTTTTGGGATGAGCACTGGGTGTTGTGTGGAAACCAATTTGACAATAAATTTCATATATTAAAAAAATAAAAAAATAAAAAAATAAAAAGCTGCCCTGCGTTACACAGCTAGTAATGACAGAAGCAAGATTCACATGCAAAATCGTTAAACTCCGAAGATTTCTGTCCCTTGGAACAATAACAGTGAGCACGTAATGCTAGAGTTTAATGCTTGAGAAACTAATGACAACAGACTACATGGTTAAAGAATAATTCTATATGAGAAATTACTGTGGATTTGAACCCGAGTTCTAGTTCAGTGGTCCAACGACCTTGACAAACAGCTTTCTCTGGGGAGAAAAAAACCTATCTTCTTAAAAGTACAAAAGGACAATGATATTGGAAAAGCACTGCCTTCTGTCAAAAGCAGTAGGAAGACTAACAAAGAAAATGAGGTGACTCTTATCAATACGGCATACAATGTCATTGTCTCAATCAAGCGGATACCCCTCCAGCATTCCCATGGGTGTAGGAAACATATCATCATGGCTGGGTTTGTTCTCCTTGCTTCCTTACGGCCATAGAAATTCCAAGTTGCAGACTGAACTAACTTGAAAAAAAAATCCTTACTTCTTTGAAAATTATTCACTCTTTTCCGCCTGTTTTCTCCCTGAGAAATATTTTTGAACAGTGTTTGCTCCCCCCTATTTATAGCTTTCCAGTTTTGGCAGGTATGGGAGAGTTTATAAGTGGTTTGTTTTCTTTGCTGTATCCAGTGTTGATTCAAGTCGCTTTAGCCCCTGGAACAATTGGAAGCACTTTCAAGGAAGGTTGAAATCTGTTGATGACTGATAACATTGTGAAATCTAGATCATCTCAATCAAGATTTCTTTGGGGGGTTCAGGTCAGCTAGAAAATCTTAGGAGTGCCATGATTTGAATAATTATCTTTACTTCTTTGTCAGTGATTGTTTTGGAGGAGGTTTTCCCCTTGACATAGGTAGGAGGAGTGTCTCCTGAACAGTTTCTCAGTTGTTGGTAACTCTGGGTTGGACTCTTAGTTTGAGGGCTAGATAAGAATGCGTGTGGCAGGCACTCCATATCTGAGCTCTGGCCTGTGAGGGACCTTCCTTAGGAACCTATGTCTAACATTTGGGTTTTAACCAAGTTTCACATGCTGACCAGAAGCAAACATTAGTGGTTCTTTTGTTTAGGAGAGATGCCTGGAATTTCTGGGTTTTGTTTCATAAATGATTGAACTAAATAAATACATTTGAAAGCCAGTAGAATTATAGGCATCTTCCCCTCCCATCTCGCATGTTTTTATGGGTGGTATGGTTGTATTCTGGGTTTTTGTTTTTTTTTTTTCTGGATTTTTCCACCCTTTGCCTCCCTATAATTTGTGGGCCTTAAGAAAAGTCATGGTTGGCCCTGTAAATGTACAGGGAGAGCTTATTTGGGGTCATCTCACTCATTCTTGTCGCCTGGTCCTTGTCTGCGGTGCTATAGGGAGGGGGGCACAAGTAATAAAGAACCTCAGCACAGAGAGATGGATTTCTAACTCCAAAAACACCAGAAAAAAACTGCAGTGTTTCTGAGATTCAGTCACTCTGGGAAAGTCAGCCTCACTGGGGACAGGAGCACAATGACGCGGTTGCCTGCTTGTCATCTGATCCAGGAGAAGTTTGGATAGGGTAGAAACATCATAGCTCACAAAGACTCTTCTGAGAATACGAGGCCCTTGAATAGCTCTTCCCTATCCAGTTGGGGCTGCAGAAAAGGCAACATCCTCACCTACACCTGTCAGGCCAGGAACTTTCCCCAGTTTTACTTGAGTAAGGGACTTTCTCCAAGATCACTCAGTGAGGCTCAGTCAATTCTAGAAAGAGATCTGAGGCAGCTCCATACCCACCACCCCCCCCTCCCCCCCCCCCCCCCTCCCCGCCAATCCCCTCACCCCATCCTCTAACTGGCAGATCAGTTATTTCTTTGATCATCACTGTGATTTACAGCCCCTCCTCTTTTTAAAATGTGCTAAGTACTTGAACAAAGTCTTTTAACAGGTCTCATTATGAAAAATTCAGATATATACAAAAGTAAAAAGAATAATATATTGAACTCCACATGCCATCACTCAGATTGAGGAGTTATCAAGAGTTTTACCATAAGAGTTGCTCCCTTACTTTCCTTCTTTTAGAGGGAATCCCAGACCTCAGTGATATCTCCTCTTATACTTCTTACACAGCTCCAGGCCCTGTAGATATTTCCATGAGTAGCCATGCCATTTTCCCACTCATGAAATTCCTTCTGTCATGTCCCACACACTTAGATCAACTGCCCAGTTGTCCCAAAGGAGTCTATTTACAGCTGATTTGATTGAACAAGGATCCTACCAGCGGCGTCTTATTGCCTTACATATCTTCCCTCTGTCTTTATCTTCTACTTCCCTGCCACAAACTTTTTGGAGGAACCAAGTCAATTGTCTAGGTGGTCATTATTTTCCCACAATTACATGTATTATTTGAGAACTGAGAGTTAGAAAACCTCTCCCACCAAAACTCTTATGGCAACCAATAAAGACCATTAAGTTTCTGGATTGCAAACATTGTCGATGTATAAACCATAGGTAGGTAATGATGATAGACCTCCTCTCCCAAATAAGAATTTCCTTAGATGTCAAAATAGCTTAGTAATAAGGGTTATCATATAAGCCACTTAATGTGATTTAGGTATAATTCTTTTCTTAGAGATACAAAGTAAAGTAGCAGGACAAGAACTTATTTTTGAGGTACTAGGTTGATACCAGATGGGAGTAAACACCAATAAAAGTGTCTGGGCTATGCTAGGAGACACAGTCCATAGTTGCCTCGTGTTCATTCCTGGACAAATCCCTCATCCCCTATTTTTCTATCACTGAGTTTTAAAATCAGCTTTATTGAGGTAACCTACAATAAATAATGAAGTGCCTATATTTAAAGTCTACAGTTTGATACTTTTTGAAGTATGAATATACCCATGAAACCATCATCACAATTAACATAATGATCTTATAACTCAACTCTAAATTTCCTTGCGCCCCATCGTAATTCCTCCCTCCTGCCCCCATTCACACCTCCTGCCTACCCCAGACAACCACGGATCTGCTTTCTGTCACTGTAGATTAGTTTGCATTTTCCAGAAAGTTGTATAAATGGAATCAGACAGCATGTACTCTTGTCTGGCTTCTTTCATTGAGCATAATTATTTTGTGATTCATCATTGTTGTCTGGAGTATCAGTAGCTCATTCTGTTTTATTGCTGACTAGTAATCCACTGTGTTTATTCCTGATTAACCACGGTTAAGAATTTAGGAGTCCCCTTAACTGGATCACTCCTAAGTCTTTGGTGACTTCAGTACTTCCGATGACACACTGGCCTTTCAAGCCTGGCAAATAACACTTCCTCTATAAACCTACTCCTGAGAGAATAAATCCTTGAATTATCATTTCATTCTTGAACCTCCGTGATCCCGGTTCAGACCTGAAGTGTCACTTGTCCTCTTCCAATTCTATAATTATACGATCATATAGCGGGGGTGGGGGTGAGGGGGGGAAGAGTGGCGTCAATTTAATAAATCATAATGACACCACTTTTCACTTAAAGGTAACACTGAAATCCCTTTACCCACTAATCTTCTGAATGCTGTCTTGAGCTGTGAAATATTTGAAGGCTCCTATCTCTTTAGTCACTGTACTATAAATCCTTTCACCTTTTTAAGGACTAAATAGTGACTGAAGTGAGAATGGTTTTCTTTAAATCTTACGCAGAGGAGGTTGTTGCTGTTTATGACTCATTATTATCTAAGATGTATTTAGCATCTTCCAAGGTGGTTTGTAAGCACAGGCTCAGAATGTTGATCTGATAACCACGCGACATATCCAGAGAAGAGTTCCAGAAAGGGAAGGTGACCAAAATCACGGTGAGAAGAGAAACAATGAGAAGAAACCCTGTTTCCCATCTTGCTCCTAATCCAGATTATAGAATGCAAATGATGTCCCCACGCTATCTCCCATCCCCCATCCTATGGTGATTCAGCAAGGACAGGATGTCTTTTTACTAGAAAAGCTTATCTTTCCCAAGAAAGCAGTTCTGATTTGCTTGGCACATACTGGTGTGAGCATTCAGCCTTCTTCCTTAAAGAGTCAAAGGAGAGTGTGAGGAGGGTGTGGCAGGGGATCCAGGGTCACAATTGCCATTTTATTTCTTCCTAGAATAACATATTCTTTGCTGGTTGCCAACATGCTTATTTTTATGTAGATTTGACCTTGGCTGTAACCTTGAATGACTAAAATAGAATAAAATAACTATAAGCTACTTCAAAAAGCTTGACCTTAAAAGTATATAAAAATATAAGACAAAGGCAGGAAGACAAAGCAGGCCCCAGCTTTGAGCAAAGAACCACTGAGCTTCTCGGGTCTAGTTAAAATATCAGCTTTGTGCATATTAGATTCCATCCTGTGTTTGATTATTTCTGCATTGAGGGCTGCCTTTATCGATTGGTAGAGTGGAATGTTCAAGAGCATTATATTACAATCTGTCTCCAAATGGCTTTTCAGAAAGAAATTTCCTGTAACTCAGAGGCAGAAATTATGCAGGGAACACAGGGGAGAGACTAGACGGCTGAATCTCCTGGACTTGTGCATGTGAGAGTGATGGGATGCACCCAGAGAGAACTCGTTTTGGGTGGGCCAGTCTCAGCTCTACCGTCACGTCCCCACAAACTACGGGGGATTCTATAGAAAGCTGAACTGGTGGGGGTTGTTTGTGGCTTTGAGACTCACAACACTTTAAAGATGCCGTGGAGTCCGGGCCTCTTGGCTCATATTATTTACCTCACTTATTTCTCCTCTCTCATCCGTCTTATATATTCTTGCCTAAATGTCACCTCCTCCATGAAGCTTTCCATCCTCTTTCACTGATCACTTCTCTGAAAGGACGACATTTTGTATCACTGAATGCCATCTGTGTGTTCTTTTCTAAGTTACATATGCATTTTACTTATTTGTTTTTTTAATTTTTTTTTTAACGTTTATTTATTTTTGAGACAGAGAGAGACAGAGCATGAACGGGGGAGGGTCAGAGAGAGAGGGAGACACAGAATCCGAAACAGGCTCCAGGCTCTGAGCAGTCAGCACAGAGCCCGACGCGGGGCTCGAACTCACATACCGCGAGATCGTGACCTGAGCCGAAATCGGACGCTTAACCGACTGAGCCACCCAGGCGCCCCTGTTTTGAACGTTTTTTATTTTGAGAAAGAGTGTGTGTGTGGTGGAGGAGCAGAGGGTGAGGGAGAGAGAGGAACCCAAGCAGACTCCATGCTGTCAGCATGGAGCCCCACATGGGGCTTGATCCCAGGAACTGTGAGATCATGACCTGAGCCAAAATCCAGAGTTGGATGCTCAACCAACTGAGCTGTCCAGGCGCCCCTGATTTTATAATTATTTTATTTTATAATTATAATTTGATATATTAATTAATAAAAAATTATATAATTTTATATAATATATATTATATATAATTATTGTTTTATTTGTAATTATTTTATAATTAGACTTCCAACCTAAAGTTATGTCCTACATGTTGTGTATCTTCCAAAGAAAGTTATAATGCATTGTGCAAAGATCAAGTGTTCTTTCTATGTGTGTGTGTGTGTGTGTGTGTGTATGCACGTGCATGTGTGTGTGTGTGCTTGTGTATTTCACCCTATACCCCTTGGTTCCTTTAGTCAAAAATGTGGCTTATCAAAATAGTAATGGGGCACCTGAGTGGCTCAGTTGGTTGAGCATCTGACTCTTGATTTCAGCTCAGGTCGTGATCTCACGGTTATGAGATTGAACACAGCACCGGGATCCACTCTGGGCCTGGAGTCTGCTTAAGATTCTCTCTCTCCCTCTGCCCCCCTCCCCCACTAGTGCTCTCTTGCTCTCTCTCAAAAAAAAGTAACATTTGGATTATGTATACCAGAAACTTCAGCTCAATGTAGCTTAAATAATGAAAAGAATTTATTGGCTCAATATAACTAAAAAATCTAGTTGTAGATCCGGTTTCAAGTGAGGTTCAATCAGGTCGCTCAAGGATGCAAAAATGGACCTGATTTTGTGTCTCTCTGCTTTATATTTCATGTGATTGGCTTTATCCTATGATTATTTTGATTTAAGGACAGCTGCTGGAACAATATGTACATCTTGCCCGCATCCAGAAGAGAGCATCTAGCTTAACTCATATGTTTACTCCCAGTACCCATAGAAGTGAGTATCAATATATAGATTAGCTTAGCCCAACTGCTGTGAGACAATGTGGATCCCCAAACCAAAACTGGGAAGGTCAGATTGGGATATAGGAGGTTGGGAGGCAACTGACAATTGCTATAAAACATCAACCGATTGTATCAACTTCCCACAATTTGCTAAAATTGCATCTAACATAAAAGGGGTCTGTTCTTTGCCTTTGAGGTATTTTTCTTTGAGAAAAAAAGAAAAGGAACCAATCAATAACTTTGGCATTATCTGGCCTCCACAGAATTTGACAAATTCTTGGGTTGCTACATCACTAATAAGGTTTTCTAGGGATTGTAGTGCCCTTTTAGTCACTGCCCATCACCGTACTTTGATCTTCAAAAAAGTGTTAAGAGGGAAAAGAAGAAAGAAGGGAAGAAGAGAGAGAAAGAAGGAAGGAAGGAAGGAAGGAAGGAAGGAAGGAAGGAAGAAGGAAG
>NW_026059413.1:0-68964 GCF_023721935.1 Panthera uncia
TTTTTGTGAGTGAGAGAGAAAGAAAGAAAGAAAGAAAGAAAGAAAGAGGGAGGGGCAGAGGGAGAGGGAGAAAGAATCTTAAGCAGGCTCTACGCAGCATGGAGCCCAATGTGGGACTCAATCTCATGACCATGAGATCATGACCTGAGGGGAAATCAAGAGTCAGACACTTAACCCACTGATCCACCCAGGCGCCCCTACATGTAACCTTTTAATTATCCCTTGACCTGTTGAAGTGTGGAAGCGACCCCAAGTACAGACAGAAAACCTGTATCAAACACAAACAGGCAAGAGTAGAGTGGCTCAAAGTAGCCCTTGACTCTGCCCTGGGGATACCTGTCAGTCTGTGATCAGTTACCTCAGATGGGGCCCAAGAATACTCCTGCCCTCTTTCTGGGTTCCTCTTCCAGAGTCTTTTTTTTTTTTTTTTTTGCTTTTTCCCCCTCTGCCCTCCCTCTGGGCCCTTCTACTTTGGTTTCTGCTTGTACTGAGGCATAGGCATGGAAAAGCATCTTTCCTGGTCTAGCTTCAGAGTGTATCATTCATTCATTCAACAACCATCTGACCGAATATTTTCTTAAAAATCTTTAACTTCCTCTTGCCAATATGGCCAAATAGCATTACCCCAGTGTGTTATTGTGCTAATAGAGATTCTGCCTTTCTTACCAAGAATCATCTACATTATTTGCTTTAAAAAAATGTTTTTTAATGTTTATTTTTGAGAGAGAGAGAGAGAGAGAGAGGAAGACTGCAGGCAGGGGAGGGACAGAGAGAGAGGGAGAGACAGAATCAGAAGCAGGCTCCAAACTGTCAGCACAGAGCCCAACACAGGGCTTGAACCCATGAACTGTGAGATCATGACCTGAACCGAAGTCAGATGCTTAACCAGCTGAGCCACCCGGGTGCCCCTACATTATCTGCTTTTAGATCCTACCTTGATATGAAACAGAGCTCTAAGGAGACAAAGTTTGGTTGGGGAGAACCCTTTCCTCCCATGGGGAAGCAATGGGGTCATAAGGAGGAGCAGAAAGTAAGATAGGGATAGATGTCAAGATCAAGAGCACAGTATAAACCCAGGTAGGGTGGCAGGCATCCTTGGGGTGGGGGCGGAATTTGCATGGGTGTATAGGGCTGAAATTCAGGAGGTGTTGATAATGTCTCTTGTTAGGTGCTACTCGTCACGTTAATTATTGTGTGTTTTGGCTCTTACCATTTGAGAAGGGGTAGAAGTAAAAGGTATGAAAGGTGGGAGAGGCTTGTTGAGGGCCTAGGCTAGGAAGCTGAAAGGCAGTGTGGAGCCAAGAACAAGTGTGGCCTTGGAATCAGGTAAAAGGAGCACCTGAGTTCACATTTCCTCTCTATCAGGTATTGACTGTGTGGGTTTGGGCAAACTACTGATTTCTCATGTGTAAAATGAGGATAATAGTAGTAACATCATACCTAATACACAGGAATGTCTTGCTTCTCCCCAGAAGTCACTAAACATTTGAAGCAGACCGTGCTGTAATACGTACGGCTAATGGCCTTCTGACTCAGGCTACACACTGCAACTGGACAAAACTCTAAATGAATGAATTCTTATTTTATAGCTACACAAGTATTCAATAGATCACTCATCTGGATTCAGTGATCCACTTCTAGAAAGTTCTTGACGGCTCTTGGGTTGTCCAGCTGAGGCTGGAAGAAGGAGGAACCCCTGGATTTCTGAGTCCAGGAAACCGCAGGGGATGCAGGTGCTTGGGCATTCCTCTTCAGTGGTTACCACCGAGAGAGGCCCCTCAGCCTAAAAATACCTGCCAGGGAGCCGGGTGGGGAAGGGAAGAAACCATGTGGAAGGCACTATTGGAGGGGTTCCAGAAAAAAGACGACAGGATGCGCAGGAAATCCTGTTTTGCTTAGAGATGTGGCCTAAGGCCAGTTCTTTTCCCTCTCCCTTCATCCAGGAAGATAGAACTCGAAATTAGGAGTCACCACCTTCCTCCTGCCCCCGTTCTCAGTCCTGTTCTTCTGCTCTGCTGTGGCACTCCTCCAGTGACAGGAACGGTGCAGGGAGAGGAGGGGCAATGGGGACACCAGCAGGGTTCTTAGGTTCTCTTGTTCAGCCGCTCACTCACTGAGGTATCTAGCACCCTCTGATTCTGCTCTTATATCACAACCACGTTTGAGAAACCCCATCCCACCCTCCTATGTCACTCCCTCCAGAAACTGGGCTTCTGGGAGCCTTCTGAGCTAGGGGCCCACGGTTGAGTCTGTCCAGCAAATCGAGGTTATATTTGCATTTCTGGTGGGTGTCTTAGGCATTTGCAGCTTACTGTGTCTAGAAATGCCGAGATACTGCAGAGTGTCCAGGAGGTGAGGAAGGAGAAGGGAAAAACACAGGACATAGGAAGATAGGCACATCCTCACTTATGTCACCCACCAGAGGCAAGGCCTTTAGAAATCATCTCCCTATGGATTGCAGGTTAGTATGTCAGCTCATCAGCAGGTACCTCTTACTGTGCAACAGTCAGAAACCACGACCCCAAGTCCCTGGGAGTGGCCACTGTGTCCGGAAGATTGAGGGAAGGGAGGGGAGAAGAAATGAGCAACTGGAACTTGCAGGAGAACATCTTGCTGGCTTGCCGATGGGGGCTTTAGATCTTTGGCTTTAGATCTTTGGCTTGAACGAAATGGATATCGGGGTGGGTGCAGGCAGGGGAAGATGATGGACAGAGCACCCCAGAACAACCGCCATTGGGAGCACTCAAAGCTCCATCAAGGAGTACGTGGATGTGGGTAATTTCAGTAGAATCGATTTCCAGATCCTGGTTTCCATATGTGCTTTTCCCTAAAACTGATGTCCTTGGGGGTACATTCGAAGTGTCAGGCTGATTCTCTCCCCGCAATCCCCCTTTTGCAGAAGCCCCCAGGGGACCTCTTTCTCGCATGCTGCATCTTGCTAGGTGGAGACCCTCCAGTGCGCCAAATAAAGGATCAACTTGAAATATTGGTGTCCGAGTCTCTAGTACATACTGGGGATTGATTTCAAGTAGGAGGAGGCGAAAGACTAAGATTATAGCTTCAAGTTAAAGTAAATTATATGAGGTAGTTTCTTAATCATTTGCTCCAATGCATGGGAAAACAATCTTCTTTAGGTTTTACCCAGAAGATTATTGTGTATTGTGAACTAATATGCATTTTTAATTTGGGTACAAGTCTCCTGCTTGCTTCAGCTTTTCTGTATATTTAGTGGCCCTATTAATAGCTTCTCTTCTTTTCGCTGGTAATTTTCACGAAATATTGTCTTACTCTAGCAATAAGCAATATTCATCCAAAATACAAAAACTAATCTTTAAAAAAAGACTAGTACGCTTTTTTATGCTTGATGATTATTTAAAAACTGTATATGATAGTTATTTTATTTTACCCAATTATTTACTAATATAAATTGCAATGACAAATCGATCTATAGTATTGGGTAACATGTAGATTCTTATGGTGACAGGAAATTTTAACTTTTTCAATTTTGAATTAATAATAAATATAACAAATAATCTAGGAAATTTTAATATGTAAAATTTTAACTTATGTACATATTTTATAACCAAGGATTATGGTATGGTGACCAATATAAGATTTTCAAGCTTAAAAGCATCCTATTAAGATAAAGTTGTGTGGGTCACATAGTTGGAAATACGAGTGCAAGGAGGCATCATAAATGATGGAAAATTTATGGCTGTTAAAAAGAGCTTGTTCATGTGTCTTTTCAATAGATGAAGGTGGGTATTCAATACATTAAACGAGTGATTTAACAATTTGAAAAGTCAATGTGCCAGAAGCTAACATATTTCTTAATAACTTAAACTTGCGATACAAATTTTATATGTGATTTTTAAAATGTCTGAGGAGGATAGGGGTGCCTGGGTGGCTCAGTCGGTTAAGTGTCCTACTTCGGCTGAGGTCATGATCTCCCTGGTTCCTGAGTTTGAGACCCACATCGGGCTCTGTGCTGACACCTCAGAGCCTGGAGCCTGCTTTGGATTGTCTCTGTCTGTCTGTCTCTCTCTCTCTGCCCTCCCCTGCTCCTGCTCTGTCTCTCTCTCCCTTTCAGAAATAAACATTAAAAAAAAATTTTTTTTAATAATAAATAATGTCTGAGAAGGATACATAGTTTTTCCCAAAATGTTAGGAGGTCCCAGAACAAAGCACTTTACAGCTCTCCGCCCTTGGTGGTGGGAGATGAGCGCAGAAACGGAAGGTGTGGAGAGGGGCAGCCAGCCCCCTTCACGATTTTGTCTGCAGGTGGGGCTGTGGCCCTCATCACTGGTGGGTCTGCTCTGCTGAGTTGTTGGTGACCGGCCCCTAAGGGAGTGTGAAGCTAACGGACCCTGAGCTGGAACACGACCCTCCAGCACGCTTGCTCATATGTGCGCAGATGTGCGCAGGTGCTACCGGGGACCGAACTTGTGTACCCAACCGGGGTGTGCCGGGCCGTTCATTCTGCACAGGCCACGGCTCGACAACAGAAACCAGTGGGCAGGGGGATGCTGGCGGCAGGAGGCAGCTGATCAGACCCCTGGATCTGCCCGAGGGACCGGGTGGGAGTCCTTGATTATGCTCTTAGCCTGAGACTCGGAGAACTGGGGCTTCTTCACCCCCCGGGGGGCCCACCCTGTTGGTGGGGACCACTCGCCCCTCTCCCTGACCTCAGCCACCATCCTAATGCTGCCTGCTCGGTCCCCTTCATCCTCTTCTCCTGTCGTCCCCCAGACTCTTGCCTCTTGCTTAGGGTGTCTGCCTGCAAAGGCAGTTTGGGCAGAAAGTTCACCGGGTTCCCTGGGTCTAAGGAAGCACCAGTCCCTTTACAAGTCAGTTTTCCAGCAGCTCCAGAAGTTGTTCTACACGGTGCGCCAGTTCTCACAGGGGCATCTGCGTTGTGGCGCCTTGACTTGGGCTGGCCTGGCAGGAACGGGACAGGAGGGAGGGACGATCTGAGATGCTCCACTGGCAACAACAGGCAGGACGTGTGAAACGAAAGGAGTTCTCAGGAGGCCATGGTGGTGTGGTCCCAAGCAGTGAAGGCCAATGGGAGGGCATAAAGATGTCAAGTGGCATCTTCAGTTTGAAGTTAATAACTTCCAGTCTGTTCCTTTTTTTTTTTAAGTTTATTTATTTATTTTGAGAGAGAGAGAGCATGTGAACTTGAGCAGGGGAGGGGCAGAGAGAGAGAATCCCAAGCAGGCTCCACGCTGTCAGCACAGAGCCTGCCTTGGGGCTCGATTTCACAAACTGCTGGTTCATGACCCTCCACTCAACCTACTGAGCCACCCAGATGCCCCTCAGTCTGCTCTTTTCTCTTCTTTTTTTAAAAAAATTTTTAAAGTTTATTTATTTCTGAGACAGAGAGAGACAGAGCATGAGTGGGGGAGGGGCAGAGAGAGAGTGGGAGACACAGAATCGGAAGCAGGCTCCAGGCTCTGAGCCATTAGCCCAGAGCCCGATGTGGGGCTCGAAATCACAGACCTCGAGATCATGACCTGAGTCGAAGTTGGCCGCTCCACCGACTGAGCCATCCAGGCACCCCTGTTCTTTTCTTAATGAAAGCTAATGTCACCATTCTGATGAGAGGGCATCAAAGTGGGGTGTAGTCCTCAAGGTGAGATGTGTGGTCCTGGAGGTCAAAACTACTTCCATAATGACATTAAGATTTTTTAAAATGTTTATTCTCTCCTAAGTGTATAGGGGAGGACCATAAGGTCTCTGGGTGGATCTGAAAATCAAACTGACAAAGACAGATGAACAGGAGAAAAGTGCACACGTTGTACTGAATTGTTCCACGTACACGGGAGCCTTCGTAAGAGAATGAAGACCCCACGAACCGGCCAACGCAGGCAGCTTTTATAGTCTTTAGACAAAGAAACAATACATTTGTGAAGATCTGTCAAAACAAAGAAGCTTGGGCTAGGGCTGGGAATGGTGAGGGAGTAACTGGAAAGGGAAGAGTGAGTTTAACAAGGTTTGTTTGCGGATTCCTCTGATGCCATCTCAGGGCTGACGGGAGTCTGTCTTTAGCGAAGGAGAACATATGTCCTGCCTTCAGGCAGAGAAGGGAGAGCTTTTTCTGCCTTTACTGCTCCTAATTGTCTTCGGCTCAAAACAATTTTTATGTCAAAGAGGCACATCCTGGGGTGATATATTCTGGTTTCCTTCAAGTGTATCACGGAATTCTTTTAGGGAGATGACATCCTCACTCTGATGACAAGTAGAATGCGTGCTTCTGAATTCTTATGTTTTAAAGGTTTCCCAGTTTCAGTTTCTACTACAGTAAATATCAGTAAATATAATCCAATAGATACAACAAAAGCTTTTGGGGGGTTCGGTACTTTTTAAGAGTGCTGAAGAGTTCCTGAGACCAAAAAGTTTGGGAATTGCTGCCTTAGATCTTCTGTTTCTGCCCTTGTTCTGTAGGTCTGGAGAAGGAGGTCCTGAAGAGAGGAGGAGATTCATTGCTTGAGGTCGCACAGAGCTCGAGGCAGAGTTGGGAAGAAAACTCTGTACCCACCATGTCACCCAGGTCCCTTTGCCGATTAACCACTGGCCACGGCACTGAAGCTCCCACGTTCCCTCACTTCCCTCCAGGTATGTGGGGCAGGGGTTTATCGGTCTCCTTTCCCTCCTGCCTCCTTGTCTACTACCCCTGGGGCGGAGGGGGTCTCTTAGTGTGAGAATGCAGGAAAACAACGCGACAGGAGGCCACTCATATAAGCCAGGTTGGCAAAGCAGGGCTTGCTGTGCTCTCCTCTGAAGGGTGTTAGCTTTCTCAGACGGTGCCAGGAGGAGATCATTCTGGGACAGGAAGATTGAAACAGCAGAGCAAGGCAGACTGGTCTGCAGCAGACTCCATTTTGGTTGAAAGGTGACCACACAGGAATAGTCAAGATCTACTTTGCCTCATTCCAACTGTGACCCTAATCTGCTGTGACTAAGGTTACTGTCTTTCTGTTGATGGACTGCTCCTGTGGCCCGTTGAGACATTGTGAGACATAACAGTTGGGGTCCATGTAAAAGGAGCCTTGGAACTATCTAGTGCATTTGCTCATTCATGCGGTGGTGTTTGTTGAGTACCTGCCGTGTGCCTCATACAGGTCTGGGCTCTGGGGATACAATGTGATGAGACAGACATAGGTCCTTCTCTCATGGAGACCACCTCTTAGCAGGATGTCCACTCCCTCCTTTTCAGATGCCTGAGGCTCAGAGTGACTTGTCCAAAGTCATACAGTCAGGTGAGAAAAGAATTTGCTGAGTATGTACCACTGGTCCCCTGGAGGATAGAGCAGAAATAGACAACCCAGCCAGTGCCACAAACAAACTTGTTAGAGAGATGAGACTTATGCCCAAGATAGTATAAGGATTTAGGCAGCACAGGCTAGGTGAGTAGACAGTAATTATTTAATTGCTTTAGTTACTTAAGGGCAGTTTTTGTGCCAAAACAAATTAGTCAGGGGGGTTGTTTTTGTGTTTGTTTGCTTCTTTAAAGTACAATTTATTAAGGTACACATTTGAAACTCAAGTTCTTGATTTTAAATTCTGCTTATAAATAGATTAAGATTTGTACATCTAGAAAATCTGAAAAATCATTTTTGAAGGCCTTAGATTAATATGTTGTATCACTTCCAAATGCAGTTAAACTACTTTAAATATTTTAGACTGTGTGTACAAATTTAATACATTTGATTTCCTTTTTAAGTAACTCAATTGCCTGATTTAACAAAACATCCTGAGTACTTGAATCAGCTCTTAAAGAATTAACAGGTCACAATCTTAAAAGTGTGGTGGTTAAAAGAAAAGCTTAAGTTTTCTTAGATGTTTCAATGCTATACAAACTTAGTGAGGTTTCTACTTGAAGTCAAAAGTCTAAATTAGTTATCCACCTGACATTCAGGATGAAATTTCAGCATTGATCTGTTTACAACTGAAATAGGCCAAATTATCCTAAGTTTTTCACATACCTAAAATACCAAACGTGCACAGATTCCTAAGGCAAAATATTAATGCTGTAGTTTTGATACTCTTAAACATTTCTATACTTGGTTTTACCTCTTTCTCAAATAAAAGGTATCAGGGGACAATTCAGATCATCCTGCTGTATTCTCGGAGTTTGGGGGGTTGCTTTCTCAGCTTGCTGGAGATTACACAGCAAGCAGAGATTTTGGTCTAGATACTGACTCTACCCTCACCTGTTGCCCCCATTGTCAAGAACGCTCCTTGCGGTGTCCCCAGGCATGGCTTTCCCTTTCATGTTGGACAATGAGTGATCCTGCTGTTCAAAGAAACTTTCAGCTTGCCTTCAATTTGATTGGTCATTTGATTGAATTTTACTTTTCTTTGGATCTTAAGATATGTAAAAGTATTTTATGTCAAACACAAAACAGCTTTGAACTGGGAGATTCCTGCATTGTCTGATCACCTCTATTTTTAGAACCTCACAACTCCTAGGAGGATTAAGATGTCAATGTGTGTTCTACTGTGGGTAGTGAGTCACTTCCATCTGTGACATATGGACAGGCCTACCTCTACCTCACGGTCACATTTTAAGGGGCACCTGGGTGGTTTGGTTGGTTAAGTGTCCAACTTCAGGTCAGTCATGGTCTCAGGGTTTGTGAGTTCAAGCCCCGCGTCAGGCTATGTGCTGACAGCTCAGAGCCTGGAGCCTGCTTCAGATTCTGTGTCTCCCTCTCTCTGTTTCTCTCTCTCTCTCTCTCTCTCTCTCTCTCTCAAAAATAAATAAACATTTAAAAAAAATTTTTAAGTCACATTTTAAGATGAGGCCCTGGCCTTCGAGGAATGTACAATTTGGCATTCTTTTCTCTTTCCAGAGCTCCTTAAAGAGGTACATTTCCTCAGATATACCTCTTGAAATCTCTCCTGCACCTGCCACAGGATGGCCAGTGTACCTGCAAGGGGTGTCACAGATATTGGAGGAATTGAATAGGAAATTATGGGAAACTGTGGACTTGAGTGGAAAGTTGAGGTAGAGTTGATTCAGTAGAGGCACAGACTGAAGGTTAATCTTTGAAGAAGTCGAGCAGCACAGAGGGTGTAAACTGACAGAAAGGTAAGATCTAAGGAGGCATCCTGTAGGTTGATGAGAATGAGAGAGTTCAGAGAAACATGATAATAAGAAATAAACGGAGCGAGCGCTGACCGTAGTCAGCCTCTCTCTTACATGTTGTGGATGTGTTGACTGACTCACTTCCTTCTCCCGGCATCCTTAGAGGGCAGATGCCATCATTATTGCCATTTTTCCAGAATGAGGAAAGAGCTGTACCAAAGAGCTTAAGTTGCATATTCTCGGACTGTGTGTGGGATGATTGAAGATCTTTCAGCATACGCTTCGGTGTGACCTGTGAAGAAGCAGCGGTGTCCCCCGAGCCCCCCCTTCCCAGTCTTGCTGGCCGGGCCTGCCGTCAGAGTTCGGTTCTGTCTGCCTGGAAGCTATCCTCTCATGCGAGGTGCTCGTCGGAGTGCTTGAGGATGGAGCAGAGCCAGGCCAAGCTTGCGAAACAGATTTAAGGCGAGGGTTTTGTGCCTGCTTGGCGATAGTGCTGCTTGTTTAGCAGAATTTGATCTCAGACTTGCTGCCATGGTAACGGGCACCTGTCAGTGAGCTTGTGCGGGGCTGCTTGACCTCTGATCGCCAGAGATTGCTATTGTCTCCCAGAAGCCCTGACAATTGCCTAACTACCCCACAGCCGAGGGCAGCTTGAAACTGCCCCAGGTCACATGGCTGCTAGGTGGCAGTGCTCACATAAAAGATGTCAGCAAGGCACTGATCTTTCATTTTTTATTTACTTATTAAATAAAAGGTATTAGCTCGGCACACTGCCACTCTGTCAGAGGAGGTGCACACAGGCCAGCAGGGTCCTGGCGAGGGGGCAGGGCTTTTGGGCAAAGGGCAGAACTAGAGACAGTAGTTGTTTTAAGAGGAGAGATTCCTTCGAGTCAGGAAAGGGGGTGATGGCATGAAGGCCTAGAATTAGGCGCCTCTAATATTAGAGGTGGAGGGAGGAGAAGCTTCTGCCTGGTGGCTCATGTTTCCTTGGTGAAGCGGAGATCCGGGACTCGGGTTGAAGTAAAGGGGGTGGGATTGGTAGAGGGCTTAAGTTCAGCGGCGACTGGACAAAGTGCCTTTTGTTTGCCCCGTTCACAGTCGTCTGGGAAGCAGGGCTATCCAGGACCAGGAGGGTAGAGCTTCTCTGAAGAGAAGCCTAGGAGGCTGAGCATAGATGGCCCTAGGGTCTAGGTAGAGCGTTTGTCCCGACCCCCGGCACCTATTAGGATGTCCAGGTCATTCAATAGGAGGCCAAGGATCCCTGCCCGTCCTTCTCATGGTCAGTGAGAAGAAGGACAAAGCACAGGCTGAGGGACCAAGTAGCCAGAGACACTTGCTCAGCAGGGCTCAGCGAGTCTGGAAGGGGAAGATGACGGGGCATTTTCCTGTCTCTTCTGAAAGTGCATGGGAGTTTTGGATGCGCATCTTGAATTTTAAGACTCCCTGAGGTCAAAGAGGAGGACAGTCAGTTCTGGAGGAGATGAAATGGCTTTGCCTTTTGTTTCTCTGCAAGAGCTGATGAATAATTCAAGGCAATGGTGAGGAAGTGGGCTCTGTAGGACAGGCCAGCTTGGAGCAGGTTCATCCTGGTGGGTTGCCGTGGGACTGAGCTCTGTCTCCATCTTGTATGCTCCTCAGCCTCCCTGGCCCTGAGCCCACATGGCTCCCGTGGAGCCGTGCTCCTTTTCAGCCAAGGGGATGAATGTCTGCTACAGAAAGGCCCTGGAAGAACTTCAAAACTCAGGCAGAGACAAGCAGGCGTGAAGAGGCCAGCTGCCTTCCTCTCAGGCATTTGCTTTGTACTGCGAGGACCAATGAGGGGCACTGCTAAGGGACGGGGAGAGGTGAGAAAATGGGTTGGCCGGCTGGGGAATCCCACAGGCCTGCTGGACCTTGCTCCTGCCTGCCCATGTGTGGCCACGGGCTTCTTTCTCTACTCAGCTGGAGACAGTCTGTCCGGGACGGACAATATGCACCTTTTAAGTAGCCCTTCCCCCCAGGACTCACCTTTGATCTCAATTTGCTGGTTCCCGTTTAAAGGAGTAGATGTCAAGAGCCCTCCAATGCAGCAGATGCCCACCTCCAGCTGGAACTGAATTTACACACCAGTAAATCAGAGAGTTAATAATCAAACTGTCTGGATTTTGCCTTCAAATTCGGCCATCAGTGTATTCTTATTGTATCCTGTAACACCTAAAAATACCTTTGAGGCACTTTAAGTACACAAAACACCACACTGCTTGTCTTTGTAAGAGTGGCTGTGCAAAGGTCCTGGCACCAACGCCTGATTACCCAACGCAAGAGCCGGCTGCCGCCTTCCTCACCGCGTGGAAGACTTGAAGACTTGCCTAGGCAACCACACGTGAAGGAAGAGAAAAGGGTGTCGTGCAAAATGATGGCATTTCTGGGTATCATGTTTTCTTTATGTAGGGATTCAGCTTTATGAAAGTGTGTTAAGCGACTCAGTCATAAACGAATTTGAGAACTTTTGGCAGTCAAACCAAGGTCTTGTATGGGACAAGGGAATGGATGTTGATCTCAGGAAACCCCTCATCAGTCTTCAGCAATGTTGCCCAAAATACAGAGGAAGGGAACCCCTGTGTGGGTGCAAATTCTCCTCCAGGACTCAACCTCCTGACTTAGAGGCACTCTCTGCAGTCAGTGTGGTCTGACCCCTTTTTGGTCTCCCAGGAAAAATTAGACATCTTCATTCAAACAGAAGTCCTCACTGTTTTGTAAAGTAGTGCTCCCCTCTCCAAATAAAAACATGGACCTGAGAGTAAAGGAATGGTGTCATGGTACTCTGAGTGTGTGTGTATACTGGGACGTGGGGGAGGGGCGCTGGGGGAGTCACTATAAACACAGAGCCATGAGAATCTGCTCATTCATTTAGCAAGCACAGATCGAGTGCCCACAGAATAGCTTGATGTAGGAATTAGATGAATTGAGACAATAGTAACAATGATAATAGAACACTTTCTATGACTAAACTCTATTCCAAGTGGCTATGATCTGAATATTTGTGCCCTGCCCCCATCAAATTCATGTATTGAAATCAAACCCCTAAGGTGCTGGTATTAAGAAGTGGGGCCATTGGGAAATGATTCGGTTGCTAGAGCAGAGCCCTTATAAATGGGATTAATGCCTATAAAAGATGCCAGAGAGTTCCCTTGTCCCTTCTGCCATGTAAGGGCACAGTGAGAAGACAGCCATCAGTGGGAAAGCTGACTCTCAGCAGACACAGAATCTGCCAGTGCCATAATCTTGGGCTTCCCAGCAGCCAGAACTGTGAGAAACCCATTTCTGTTATCTTTAAGCCTCCCGGTTTGTGATATTTTTTATTATAGCAGGTGAAGAAAGTAAAGCACAAACCCTCCTATGTTTTGGGAAATGTGTAATTTGGTGAAGAAGAACACTGTATACCCAGTTACCAGAAAACACAGGAAGATATAATCAATATTATAAGGGGCGGGGGGGGGGGGAGGGAGAAACAAAGAAACTATGGAATTGCCCGGGAAGGAGATATAATTTCTGAACTTGGAGGCAGGAGGTGGGAAAGGCTTCCTGGAGAAGAGCATTCCTTCTCCTTTCTTGGTCCCATTTGTGAGCCAAAAGACAAGCTGTATTAAGTCTAATAAACCTAAGAATAGTTCTAGAGATTTAACTGCCCTGGTGTTTGGAATGAAATTAGATTAAACAAAGAACTGATGTTGGCATCTTCTGACTTGCCAGAAGTTCACGTCTACAGAGTCTTGTAAGGAGCCCACAGATGCTCCACTGCCTGCTGCTTCTGAGGCCACCTGCTCTTCTTTGAGTTTCAGCCTCCTTCGAGGTATAGAATCTCTCCGAAATAATCTCTTACTTGGGATTACTGATTTTATGTTTCATTTGAGTAGGAGTGTAGGAAAAAAAAGAGCTTTCTTATTTCTTTTCTCTGCAATAAACAATTTTCGACAATACTATTGGTTAAATAGTCATCTGTGATGTTACCTTTAGGATATAATCATCATTTATTATATTCCTTATTCCTTCTGTGGAAAAACCAACTTGTTTGTGATGAAAAGGAGCAAAAGGAATATTATTGCATAAATATAGAAGTTATTTCAAAAAAAATTGTTAACTATCTTTTTTTTGAGACATTGTTGGGGCAGAGAAGGCAAAGATGAGTTCTGGTCCTGAACATCGATCAGTTCAAAATATAAAAGGAGCAAAGCAAACACACACACACACACAAACACACACACACACACACACACACACACACACACACACACACACACACAATGAGGCAGCTGCTAAAGAGAAGCTGCAGAGAAGGAAATGCCCCCGGGGGGTGGGGGGAACTTCACTGTTTCATTTCACTGCACACCTTCCTGTGCTGGTGCCCTGAACCCCTGGTAATCTGCATAAAAGAGACAGGGCAGTCATTTTGAGTTGTTTCTGTCCTATCCAGAGAATCTAGCCAGGTTAGGTAAAGTGACAGGCTAGGGCCAGGATTTTAGAACTTGTAAATATTCGGCTGCCTGTCTGTGAGCTGACCATGGTGACAGTTAGCCATAGACCTTTGCAGATGAATTTCCCAAGGATTTTCAGATTAATGAGTCCGGAGAGCCTCCCGCAGGGGCAAGGAAGTCACATTATAAGATTACCAGAAAACAGGGGAATCTAAGGGTTTAAATGAATGATGGGACACCAGGAGTGACTGTCAGACTGGTTTCTCATAAACACTTCTGTTTCCAGGATGTGCAGGGAAATGGGGTGGCTTCAAGCATGTGTGACTTCAGGGAAGAGGGAGGTGGTTTTCCAAGTGTATCTTTGATCCCTTGCCCCTGTGTTTGCACATACACCCATGAATGCTCTTCGAGCCTGCAAAAGCCACCCCTCTGCAGTGGACATCCATCATGACATCTAACTGCTCAGCACTTCCCCAACCCCGTGTGGGTTTGAAATTTTCCTGATTTCTGATTCCAGTTCCCCAGGAAGGAGCAAGAAATCGTTCCCCAAATTCCTTTGCAGCTGGATAGAAGCATAGGCCTGGCCTCCTTAGATGCACGCATGCAAGACTTTGATTAGAAGGAGAGTTTGCAGAGTCCAGAGTGCTGAGTAGAAGACTTTCAGTTAGGGTGACAGAGAGACACGGCGTCTACGGAGGCAGAGGTGACGATGGTCCCAGGTACAGTTCCCGAGACTGTAACAGCAGTCTCTCCTGGAACAATTAGCCCGTGCAATAGCCAGTGTAGTCCAGTGACCACAGTTGGGGTACCCACAGTGAATTCTGTCTGCAACCAAGCATCTGTCTAACTCTCTTTGTACGTATAGTGCGTACCAAGAACTCAGCAGAAAAGTGAATATTTTCATGTAATATTTTAGTCAACATTAAGATATTCCAGCCTTGCCAAAAATGTATGCATGTGTTTTATCCTTACTTCAAAGTCAAAGAAACAGAAAAGTCTAATGATCCACTCAAGTGATATAGCACACCCAGATTCAAGCTAGAACCCGGCTTTCTGACTCCTAGTGCTTTCCTTTCTCCACAAAGTCTTGCCTCAGCATGTAAAGAGACTTGGATCTCATTCCTGATTGAAATTCAACTAGAAATTCTCAAAAACACAACAACCCTTCCAAGGAGCTGTTGGCTTAGGGTGCTCACATGACAGTGAGCAGGGTTGGGACCAAGGTGAAGAAGTACAAAATTTAATGGGCACCAAAAAAGGCAGTGATCCAGGCAATATTTTCATGCAATATTTTAAAAATCGAACTGAATGAAAAAAGCCATGATGAGCCAAGATCAACATTTTCGATACAAACAGTATCAGGCTGCATGATTATTCGCTTTGTCCCAAGTTCCGATAGAGTTCTGATCCTGTCTTTTGGGAACTTACACATGTTATTTTAAAATAAGTTAACGACCCAGATTAAGCCACCTAATTGCCTTCTCAGATGTTCCAAGTTTGAATCTTTCCCTTCCAGTGTGTGAACTTTCTCCAGCAGAATACATAGCAGCATCTCTCTGTGAGCATTCCTGAGCCCATACATTTGGATTAGATCAGAATATCTGCGTCCAGGCCTGTCTGGATCTTGCAGAAATATTAGCTCTGGCTGAATCTCCAAAATAACAGAGTAAAGGAGACAGAACGAAACCAAAGGAGACATAAGAGTAAATTGTAATGAATATCTGGGCTGTTGGCTGTCCAGCACCTATACGTAGATGCCTGGATAAGTCGTAACGATGATAATGGCGATTAACATTTATTTGCCACTGTTCCAGAAACTGTGTAAGACACTTTAAACAGCTGATGGTTCTTGTCACAATCTGTGTAAGGTAGGAGGAGCTCGTGGGGAAAGTGAGGTTGAAATCACTAGTTGACAAATTCCAGAGCCACAATTCAAGCCCAGGTCTCACAAACTCTCAGGTTCAAGGCTTCCTGCTACAATCTGTTTCCTTTCAAGAAAGTGGACTTGTTACCTTCAAGAAATCAAGGAGGCTGAGGACTATGGAGCACCCAGACGAGACTTGCCCAGCAAGCCAATGGATGTCATTCTACTGATGGCCTCGGGAAAGCCTCACCTTCTCTTTGATGAGTGGGTTGCACTCTCTGTCCAGTGACCAGGCACCACTGAATTATCCCTGCCATGCTGCAAAATCTTTCTTGTCCCAAAGGATAGCCTTACAGATGTATATGCTCATTACATTATGCTGGAAGTTCTAATACAACAAGAACATCTTCAGAAGGCGTCCTGACACAGATGGGGAAACTGAGGCTCGGGTAAGTAAAGCGATTGCAATACTGAAAACTGGGGCTAGAATCCAGTTCTCCTGACCCCCGGGTAGGTAGTAGTCCTTCACTGCACCATATAGCCACTCAGAGTAAGTCTGCACCCTATGTGTCCAAAAGACGATGCTTCATCACTGAGGCTTGAGACTCTCCTTCAAAGAATTTGTAGGCCAGAGTTCAAACACTGGCATCTTATGGACCAAATCTAGTTTGCAGGTGTGCTTTTTTTCTTAGTTTGAAAAATGTTTTTTTAAACATTTGGACTAGCTGATACCCTTTTAAAAATCAAGGGTTTTCAGATACAAATCCAGATTTCTGGCTTCTTTTGAAAAATTCCAAGATCGGGACACATTGGAACCATTTTCAAAGATGACAGCTATTGGCCAGGACTGGTGGCACGTTGGAGCCCACTCAGACTGACTCATAAAAACCAAATACAAAGTGTTCAGGAATGTTGAAAGCCAATTGTTAAACACTTGATAGCCTGAAACCAGCCATAGTGGGATGATTTACTCAACAGATATTGGCCAAACTACAAATTAGAGCTTTTATTTCCCCTGTCTTGACCTGCCTTCCTCCTGCCCTCCCTCTCTTCCTTCCTTCCTTTCTTTTTTCTTTCCTTCCTTCATTCTCCCCTCCTCCCTCCATCTTTCCTTCTTTCTGTCTCTGGCTCTCTCTTTCTCTCCTCTCGCTCACTTGCTCACTTGCTTACTTACTGTTTTTCTCCTTTTCTTGGAGTCCCAGTTTATCACCATAACACTGGCTGGAACTTAAAGGGGATTCACGTTGTTTAGAAAAGCACAGTCCTGCTGGGCCATCTTCACTTGCTTATGTTATCCCCTGGCTAGGGAAGGCACTGGAATTTTCATCTCCTGTAATAGACTATGGATATAAATGGTGATCTTCCTAAAGCAAGCTTGTGCATTGTTGAGTCAGGGAAAAGAAGTCGGTCACCACAATCTGGACTTTAAGCTCTTTTAAAACATTTCTTATTCAAGTATAACACAGATGTGCAAAACCTAAAAGCCCAGCTCAAGGAACTATCATAAAGTGAGGTTCATTCAACAATATTCAATTCAAGAAAGAAAATATTGACAGTATAAGCAGAACTTCCTCCTTTTCCCCCTTACTGCTCCCTTCCTCCTTCCCAAAGGCAACCATTCTCCTGACTGCTGACACTATAATTTAGTTTTTCCTACTTTTGAACTTGATGTAAATGGGATCTAGAGTGTATATATATTCTTTACCTCTGGCTTCTTTGATTCAACCTTCTATTTGTGAGTTCCAGTCATTTTTTGGAATGGATGAATGCCACAGTTCTTTCTATGAATATTCCACAATTCATTCATTTTACTACTGGGTGGTTTCCAAATCGAGCTATCTTAGCCCAGGTTCCCCCAAAAGGAGAGCCTGAGACAAAGGTTTACCTGTGAAAACTTCATTTGAGAATGGTTTTCCTGAGAATTGGTATGCAGGCCAGGTAGAGTGAAATGGAAGAAGGGAGGCCCCCTCTGGATGTGTTTCTAGGTTAACCACTACCATGGTCGGCTCGTGCTCAATCCTGTCAGGGTCTTCTGAGGGACTGTATGCAAGGCATTTCAGAACCGCTCACCAGGGAGAACAGCAGTGGAAACATTCATCCATTGCCCATTGGCTCCTGCCCCCCATTGGTCAAGGATGATCCCATCAGTATGACTTCTCTTCTTCCAGGTTATGCATGCGTGAGAGTTTCGAGGGAATCCCAAGGCAGAGAGGCTGTGTTGCAGGAAGTCAAATGTATGTGGTGCAGGTCCTAGACACAGCATTACTGATTTCACCCACAAGAAGCCAAAGTCTGCGTGAAACCACCTGTGACAGCAAAGGTAGGCTCAAGTGGATTTTGAAGTTGTGCAAAAGAGATGCTCATGTATTGGCTTTTTTGAATCTGTGAGCATTTTTACACGTGTCTTGGTGCACATGCGTACATATTTCTGTTCGTCTATTCGTAGGAGTGGAATTGTTGGAACAGAAGATATTTACATATTTAAGCTTAGGAGATATTGCCAAACAGTCTTCTAAAGTGCTCATATTTATTCCCATTCCCACCAGCCACGTATGAGAGTTGAAGTTGCTCCAACATTTTGTGTTGTCGTATCTCTTTTTAAAATATCATTTAAATGTATATGTGTATATATATCTCACTTTCTAATGGCTAAAGATTATTGCCAGAATGTGTCTCCTTCTCTGCTTGGTTCACTTAGCACCACATTTCACTCTGGTCACTTGAGTGCTGTTGTATCCTGGGCTGCAGATGTGCTCATGTATTCTGGGCTATTGTGGTGAGATCAACAACTTTGCACTTGACCTCAGTGGCAATCCAAAGAAAACAAAGGGAAAGGAACAAGACATTTAACATCCCCAAAAGAAGTCACCATAATTGATTATATTTCATTTATCAGGAAACCATTCCAAGTCTTTGACTAATTTGAGACTCCCCGTTGTGATAGAGAATCTCTTCCTTTATGAGATGGTATAATCCTTGCCAGCAGTATCAGGGGCCTACTTTTCTCTGCTCAGAGTCTAGGCTGTCTGTAACATGTACTCTTTAACAGAGAAACAGGAAGGAAGGAGAGACCACCTTTCAAGGTCTGGCCCCAGACTCCCTTTCTCCTTAGTTCCCACCCAAGGTGGACCACCCCTGACTCCTCTGTAATGCAACGAAACAGTCAGTGCTCTCATTCTGAAGTGCTCCCTTCACTTCCACTGACCATAATAAAATTTTGGCCTAAGCTTCAGAGGAACACCTCCTAGGAGATACACCAAGTCTTGGAAAACCATGCTTAAGTATCTCTAGCTTCTAAACAAGACTTCCAAAGATAGGGAATTGGGTTACCTGAATTATAAGTGGGAAGCGTTCCTACTTAAGAAGCCTCCAGAAGCTCCCCGAGTTCTTTCTCCTCTGTGGCCTGCTGTGGCCATTCCACTTCCTGACCACTAAGAGCATGGGCTCTTCAGTCCTGCCTCCACCCTTTGTGCTGGCCCAGCCCACCTGGCCTCTGACACGGGCCATTCCTGGGCACACTGCTGGCCCACCCTGCTATGCCAGGCCATGGAGATGTGTCTACAGCGGGGTGACCTGGGGATCCTGGTGGGTCCTCTTCCCTAGAAAGATGCTTCACCCACTCAGGGCAAAGGGCTCTTTCTTTACCGTGGCAAAGGGAGGTCAAACTGAGCCCAACTTTTGCACCGATAAGCATCCGGGAGGTATCCTCAGGTATCTCAACACTCTGTCATCTGAGGAAGAAGGCACAAGCTTATGGCAATTTTCTTTTGTACCTCTTCTCTCTGGAGCAGGGCGAAGCTGCCTTGCTCTTGAGTACTTCTACGTTTCATGACTCTAAACATGCTGACTCCCCATACCTGTCAGAAGCGGGTAGTGATAAGGGTGAATGGGGAACGAGGCTTAAGAGCTTTATCCTAAAACCACCCTGTGGTAAGAACAGCCATATCCATTGTTGGACTCACTGTGTGTGCTTACCGGGCACGTTCCATACCTGTATCTCATTTAATTCTTGCAGCTCTTTGAGGCAGCTCCTAGAATGAACCCAACTTAAAGCTTGGGGAACTGCCTTTGCATAGCCATTTAGGAAGGGGTCACAGTGGGATTCAAACCCCGGTAGTGGCCTCCACAGTCCACACCCTCAGTGACTATGTTGTACTTTTTCTTGCTCAGTCACCCAAACAGGGACTCTCAACTCCTGGCTACTTGCCTTCATCACCTTTCTTTATGGTCCCTGCTCCCAGGATTGTCCTGAAAATGACTCCAGGGACTTTGTTTGGGACATATCCCCACCCCTTGTCTTCTCCCCAAGGCTCCCCGAACCTCCTGAGATTGGAGTCGTGTTTTGAGCTGTGCATTGGTGGAGACCATGGTCTACATGGGTAGACCTAGACTCTCAGCTTCAAGCCCAGTTCTGCCACTTAGCAGAAGAGAAAACTTAGCATGTCATTAGACTCCCCAAGGCTTGTCTTCTGCGTTTGTACCACAGGATAATAGCAGTGACTGCCTAATAGTGCTTTTCATAGGATTAGAGAGGCTGATGCATGTCAACACTTAGCACAGTACTGGGTGTCCTAAAGGGTGCAGGGAATACCCACTTTTCTACTAACAGAATTCCTGTTCAGTTTTTGAAAGCTTGAGGTTAGAAAGTGCAAAAACAGATTCCCTTTTGATTCCTAATTTCTCCAAGTTTTGTTTCGCTTATCCACATTTTAACACCACTGCTCCCTGAAGCCACTTCACATGGTTTTTGAGCACTCCCTGCTTTTCTATCATGCTTCTCTTGACACACATGGACTCAGCTCTTCTGTCTGTTTGGAGAGGAGACAGCTCTTCCCAGCGGCCCTTGGTCAAAGCCTGTGCCATTGGTATAGGCCTAGGGGATTCACAGTGCCTCCACTTAAATTCAGCAACTCAGAGGCTCGGTTCACATGCAGGGTGTGGAACCTTTGTGAAGTCCTGAGTAACAGTAGATTATAACCTTACATCAGAGTTTTGGTTGTCCCCCCGCGCCCCCCCCCTTCTAGACTTCAGAACTGGGTTTGACTAACAGCCTGAACCAGTGCACCTATCAGAAGTATAATGAGAGCCCCAAGGTCAAGCCTCATATATATAGCATTAACTTTTCTAGTGGTCACCCATTTGAACAGGGAAAAAAGAAAGAGGTGAATTAATTTTAACAATATATTTTATTAAGCCCAATATCCAAAATATTATCAGATTAACATATATTTAATATAAAAAAAATTATTCACTAGGGGCGCCTGGGTGGCTTGGTCAGTTAAGTGTCCAACTCTTGGTTTAGGCTCAGCTCATGACCTCGTGGTTTTGTGGGTTCGAGCCCTCTGTCAGGCTCTATGCTGGCAGCACAGAGCCTGCGTGGGATTGATTCTGTCTCCCTCTCTCTCTGCCCCTTCCCACTCGCACTGTCTCTGTCCCTTCAAAAATAAAATAAGCTTTATTAAAAAAATTATTCATGCGATAACATGTTTTTTTAATTTGTACTAAATTTTAAAATCTCTGGGGCGCCCGGGTGGCTCAGTTGGTTGGGCGTCTGACTTCGACTCAGGTCACGATCTCACGGTTTGTGAGTTTGAGACCCTGTCGGACTCTGTGCTGACAGCACAGAGCCTGGAGCCTGCTTTGGAATCTGTGACTCCCTGTCTCTCTCTTTTCCCCTTGCCCACTCACTGTCTGTCTCTCAAAAAATAAACAAATGTTAAAAAAATTTGAAAAAATAATAACATTTAATACGTAGTTTACTCTTACAACACATCTTAATTTGCACTGGCCCATTTCGAGTGCTCAGCAGCTATACGTGCCACTGGCTGCCATTAGTGCAGCTCTGAGCCATCAGTCCCCATGGTCCCAGCCTCCTTAGACATTTCCTGTGGGAGGTCTACCCATGAGGGTTGGCTTCTTATCCCAGAAGTGCTGTACAGCTCATGTCCAAGGTTCACTTTCTTGTCTCTGATAAGTACATACGATGGTGCTTGAAGTAAATCTCACACTTACGCTGGTGCAGTGGTTCTTAATCAGGAAGCATATCAGAATTGCACATCTGAGATTCCTCAAAGTGCTTTTCTGCTCCAGGAGTCTAGCATAAATTAAAAGCACCGAACCAGAGGCGTGTATATTTTGATTCTGACACTGTCTCCGCAGCCAGACCCTGCCACCGCCTTCCCAATTAAGAATCGCCATCTTGGTGGCTTTTCAGACAGATGGCACCGAGATGAGTAGTTCTGAAATGAAAGTTTCGAAGATCAAAACAATCGAACTTCTAGCAGGGCCCGTTCTATCTGCTCCTTGACTCCCTGGTCTTTCAAAACACATAAAGGCTCCGACTTGACTTTCTTTTCCTCGGTGGTCATCACGATCTTCCCCAACATCTGTCCCTTTGCCTCCTGTATTTCAGGCATATGAGACATAGCAATAGCTGAGTGCATATAGCACATCAAAGGTTGGAGTCCAGATTGAATCGAGGTCTTCCATATCTTATCAATTTACTCAATAACATTGTCTTTCTCTGTAGAGGTTACTCTTTTATGCACATAAATGAGAATTAGAACATCTCTGTCCTGTTCCTCTCGTGGTATAGCTGTGCGATGATGCATGCTGCCGTCCATTTCCCTGGAACATTTGCCATAAATTTGCTTTTAAAAGACATTCTCTTACAATACTGTCGGTGGCCCTTGCATTAAAAATGAGAAAAATATGGAAACATGCATTAAAATATTCGGAAATAAATGGCTTCTTTATTACATAAAAGCTCTCATGTGTCTCAAAGGTACTGAGAATAGAATAATTTATCGTAAATGAGATTATTATTGCCGGGAAAAGGTCTATTTTAATGCCAGTTTTCTTGGGGATTAAACCAAACCCTAACGGTCCACTGGGGGTGTTCATAAATGTGTAAGTCAAATGCTTAAAAGCCTTAAGTGGAAAATACATGCTGATGTAGCATCTTTCGGAAGACAGAACACATTCTGTTTGTTCTTATCTCTGGGGGAGGAGGTTCAGCTCCAGTGTCCAGAAACAAAATGAAGATAATGCCTCCTCTGAAACCCGGATGAAAATCCGCTGTGCTTTGGGGTCTGAATTGCAATGTCAGAGCCTCAGACTCTCAGCCCAAGGGTCTCCAGCAGCCGGGTGGTATCCAGTATCAGGGACACACTCTGCAAAAACAAACATTGTCTTGAGAAAATGTTATCCTGTCGTCCTCTCGGGCACATGTTTCGTAAGAAGATAAATGGGGACTCAAAAGGAAAACTGCAAATCTGGAGTTTAAGAAAAAGAGTGAATTATATTTTCTGATACAGCCAGAAAATAGGGTGTTCTGGTTAACATGCGTGATGAATATGTGGTCGACTTTTGGAGACTCAGAACGTGAGCGAATGCATTTCTCCTGAAAACCGTATTGAATTAATACTATGTATATTAACTTATATTATTTATATTGATTAATATTAATTTGATCTTTATGTGTTAAATCAGGGTCATCTTTGTAAATATTAATTATCATTGTACAGTAACCGAGCAGAGAACTAGTGATTAGAATGCCACTTAAATCACCTTCTATGGGACAGTTTTAATGGTCTTGGAGGGGAGAAAACCAACCTTATGCACTAAGCCAGGGTGTCTGATGACTTCTGCAAGGGAAGAGAAGAGTAACGGGCATTCATTTTGCTGCCATTCTAACTTCCATGGAGACTGGCATGCTGGTGATTGTATTTTATACTCCCTATACCATAAAGGCTTTATTACATAACCCAGCATTGTAATAACAGATGAAAGGAACCCCGTAGGTCACTCTCCTAACTTTCTCATTGTCATTTGCTAAAAGCACCCTTTATCCCATGTCCTTTTGCAACTTCGTTTCTAGTCAGTACGTTGCCTCCCCTCTGGAAAGATCCTGTGGAGCTGGGCACCAACATTGTCATGACTGTCTTGTTTGGAGGGATGAGAGGGAGGGTGTGGGCAGCCAGGGTCCTGGACCGGAAGAGAGGAGTTGGCAAGGAGGAAGTTTGGCTTAAGGACAGGCCCCCCAGGACTGATGCCTTGGCAGTCTATTTAAGTCCTTGGATGTCTGCACTGGGGATGTAACAAGAGCCAATATTTATTAAGCATTTTGTGTGTGCCAGGACCTGAGTATTATCTCCTTTAATCCTAACGCAACTCTGTGAAGTAGGCACTATGTCTCTGTTTTAAAGATGAGGATTAAGGCTCAAGAACATTAGGTAAATCCTGAGTCCACTCATCAGCTTCGTGGCCGATCCATGTCGTGCGTCCTCTCAGAGCTTGAGCCCAGGCCTCTCTGCCCCCTGCCCACTCTTACACATGGCTTCCTTCTTTATCGTGATCTTTTCCGTCTCTCTCCTTTTTAAGGTAATGAAGACTTCAGAGAATGTGTTAATATTATCTCTATTCTTTTCAGACTTAAAGAGCAACATGGCAGTTTTTGGACTAAGATTCACGGGGCCCAAATTCACGCCTTTGTATAGCCATCAACTCACCGTGTCATAGTGACACGAGACCATTGGGCCTCGGTTCGCCCGTCTGTAAAATGAGGGAGTTGGACTAGATGGTACCCGGATGATTTGGTCTCTGACATTAGGTGACTCCCCAGGGTCTAAGAGGGGCTGTTGGGCATGACTGACGTGGGCGATCCTCACCTGAGCTCTAAGCGCCAGGAGGACAGCCCTGTGATTGCAGCAACTAGACCTCCCAGCCCCAGATCCAAATACCCGTCACCCAAATCATTGGGTGACGATAAGTTGCAATAGCAATATGAAACCTGTAGCAGAAATTCAACGATATGGAAAATATGGTGGGTAAACCCACGCCTACCTGTTTGTGGAGGGTGAGGCACATCAGGAACTTCTTTATTTCCAACCTTGCTTCAACACGCAGACCCTGAACCACTGACCTGCCCCAAGCTCCTGCAGCAAAATAAAGCTGAGAGCAGGGTTTCTGTTCTAAGAACATGCCCGGGACCCTGGCCTGGAGAGCTGACTTGCATATTTTCCACATGCATTTGCTTATTGCCTTTTGTTAAGTGGTTCCAAGTCCAGTTTGTAAAATGAGAGACCGCATCAAACCGGTGCAGATAGGGTAACTGCATTCCCATCCAGAGCAAAGGTGGTCACTCATAGGAAGCATGTTTTTAAACCAGTGCATGCAAACCCTTCCCAATTTAGGAGAGAGAAAGCATAATTAGGCCAATTTGCCATGGTGAGAAGCTTGCCTTTCCTTGCCTTTAATGGGGGCAGCATACTTTGGAGATGAGAAGTGCCAAATGGTATGTAATTTTTAAAATCTTGTCCGTGTTTAATAGTTAATGCTAGTTTTCCTTCCATTCTTCCCCACACCCTCAATATCTTCCCCACTCAAGTATGAATCTTTGACATCCTCTCAGGAATTAGGATATCTTCAGCTGTTTACACAACTGGAGATTAAGTCTAGTTAAGAAGACATTTGGGGAAAAAAAAATTACCTAAGAAAACAGAAATGTTGTTTGCCTTAGGGTTACATTTTGAGGCTCCATGGTATTCTCAGAAGGTCTTTGGTAAAAGCTTTTTGGTGGACGGCATGGATGGGGTGGAGAGGGTTGACAATTATTTGCAAAGTAGGAATAAGTGAAAGCATGTGGTAAATGACACATGGCCTCCTGGCCTCCTTGTGCTGGAAGTCATCTGCTGTGCTTGTGAGATAAGATAAAACTCTAATGCAAATACTAATTTAGTTTCTCCTCTTTTGTGCTGGCCTGCCTTGTTGTGTTATCTCATTTTTGTAGGCTGGACCCTGGTACCCTTTGAGATTTTCTAGGCGGGTAATTGTTGTATTTTTGTGCATGGTGGATCTTGTGCATGGAATGGAGATCACCTGACCCTCTCTCTGCCTCTCCTCTTCCCTTCTCTATGCCCTACCTGCCTGACTTGGAGGCAAAATAAGCCGTCACTTCAAGAAAGCCATTATTCAAAGTGGATTGAAGGACCAGCCACCACAGAGAGAGCTGGCATCAGCCTTGTATTGCTAATCATTGCTAATCATGAAAAAGCAGATGGGGACTGTGCAGGGGAGGGAGGGTTTACAGCAACACAGATTTGGAGCACTTCCTGGGTGAAGGGGGAGGTGAAGGGGGGCTGGGGAGCGACAGCTGCTGCAGTGGGCCCTCTGGGTCAGTGGTTCTTCACTTCCTCAGGGCGCAAAAGAGTCACCTGTGCTGTTTGTGAAAAAATGCAGATTTCTGGGTCCTGGCTTCAGAACTTCGGATTCCGTCCATAGGGGAGGAAGGGAGAATGTCCATAGTGATTATTCTGATGCAGGCGGCCCAGGATCAGGGCAATGGAGGAAGGGTCCAGGAGGATGAAAAAGAGCAGAAAGGAGGAAGTAAACAGGTACCTGAAGGCAACAGAAAATAAGATCTTTGGGGTCAAACTTAGGTTCTAATCTCAGTAATGTTCCCGCTTCATCATCACGAGCATTCTTCTTTCCTGTGTGAAACAAGGGGCAGTAACAATGGTGAGAGTTGGTAATGTGCAAGGCGTCCTTACTTAGCACAGGGCTATCTATGTGTTTGAGTGGACTGCCTGCTTTAAACCTCACGACACTGTAAGGAGGGCATATTGTTACCTTCGTGTCACATGTGAGAAGACTGAGACACAGACTGAGCGAGCATATGACTGGCCTACAAGGCCATGCTGCTACTAAGTGTTGGAGCTGGGATTTGGACCCAGGGAGTCTGAGTTGGGGGAACTCGGAGAAAATGTGGAATATCCAGCCCCTGCCTGACCCACAGGGGCTCAGAGTTTGTTTCCTTCCCTCACGTGTTGCTGAGGATGGCAGTGAGCTGATCTGATTTGTCAGTGTTTGTCAGCTGCCTGTTCTACATAATTGCTGGGGGGGGGGGGGGGCGGGTAAAGACCTTCTCTGAGCTGCTGTTTTCTCATCCCTAAAACAAGGGCAGCAATCCTCTTGAGTCATGGGGTGCCACCATCAACTGAGACAATGCCTGTGAAAACAATTTTGTCAACTCTAACATTCTGTACAAATATCCAATGCTTTTAAGAAGACATATACAGTCTTCGCAGTCATTACACAGAGTAGCCAAAGCAATCTTTTTCAGATGTCACTCTCCTGCCTTCTAGTAGCTCCTAGGTAAGATAAAAATGTGTGTTAATGTGTTTTCAGAGAGTGGTTTAGTCTTCCTTTCCTAATGCAGCCTTGTTCTCTCGTGGTTGGAGGAGAGAGAATAGGTGAAAGTGTCGAGGCTGCTCCATAGGGACAGAAGGAAGACTTTATCCCAAGGATGCCGGGAGGATGGCCAGTATGCAGGGCATTTCATGACATTCCAAACATCCCATGTATCCAGTAAGGGGTGGGGGTAGTCCCTCCACAGGCAAAGACTTGAACTCTCCAAGGAGAGACCACCCCCTTATAACTGGCTCTTGCCATGGTAAACAGTCTAACCTGCAAAGCTGATGAAGCCTTGTGTTAATACATCTTTGACTCAGGCATATTTAGTGTCTTGTACCTGCTATTGGAGGTTTTGCTGAGCTAGGTTTGTAACGAGGTGCTGCTTAAGTGAGAACCTCCTGCTGGGGAGAGCCCCCAAACCCACAGACAGGACTGTGGCAAGAGCCACAGTTTTTAGACTAGACAATAAAAGCAAACCAAAAAAATGATTACTTTGAGTTACTGTCTGCTTTTTCTAGGAGTCTCCCCACCATGACTCTTAGAAAAACTTCAGAGCCACCAAAGAGAAATAATGATAATTTTGCCCATAATGAGAGCTTGCAAACAAAATCTTGTAACAAATCAACACCATCCTCCCACATAGACCTATACACTTCCTCCTAGAAGAAAGAGGACCGTTTTTTCCTGGGAAAAGTAGACAGCAGATGTGAAAAGAGACCACTTAAAAAAAAATAGAAAAAAATCTTTCCCACTTGTCGGCAATAGGTAGAACTCACTGTTTTCTTTAAATCTGTATCTCCTCAGATAAAAACCTCTTAGTTCAGTCTTCTCTTTTAAGGCGAACCAGTTTGGAGAGGGAAGAAGTAGAATTCATTTTTACAAAATTCAACTTGATTCCTTTTCATTTTATTCTCTTTTCATTTTATTCTCTTCCTTTCAGTACAATTTGATAAGCATTAAGGACCTGCCATAGGCCAGGGAACTGTGTGGGTCCTGGGAGACAGAAATGCAAGAAATCGGCTTGTATTTCTGTTCTTCTGGATCCAGAATGCAGATGGGCATCACTGGGCCAAGGGGCGCTCCTTTTGGTGTCAGGATGGGATCAGAGAAGACAAAAGGGCCATAGAGAACCAGGGTCAAAAATTGGATTATACTTTGGTGGTGAGGCTGAAGGAACTATCAGCTAAGGGAGCCTGAAGACTTACCTCTAAGCAGACCATCCGGATGCAACTCCATACATGTCGTATCACAGACACAACAGGATCTGGGAGTTAAGAATCCCTTTCATTTCCTTCCCTTCAGCTTTAACATCCACCAAGTTACTGCCTTGATTTTTCAGATGAAAACACTAAGCCTCAGTCATGACTCACCCACGGTTCTGAAATTGCAGTATGGCCAAGATGGGACCTTGAACCCCTACCTCCTGTCTCCCAATCTATCATTCTTCCTGCCCCATCCCCCTCTATGGACACCTCGCATTCACAGAACATTTTGCTCCACTAAAAGTATTGTGTTACATTGTCCTATGTGCACTTCATTTATACTTTACTGAAATTCCCACCTGGGGCAAAGTAGTCTTTGAGAACTGTGGCTTCTATTGTTGTTTTGTTACTATTTAGGTGTCTCAGAGAAAGCCTTAGTTTTCTCAGCTGTAAAAGTTGGGTCCGGACAAGGAGAAAGGTCTAGGATTGCTTTAGTTTCAGCATTTTGTGATGCTGAAATCTGTTACCCTATTAGTTCACACTCCATTTCTTTTGGGGTTTTTTGGTTTGTTTTTTGTTGTAGGGGTTTTTTTTTTCAGCCGTCACAAAAGTCACATATTGAGAAATGGCGTCCATTGTTCATGCCAGATTCATTACAGTTTGAAAACTCTGGAGGCAGAAAATGAACTTTGATATTTTTGCAAATGTAAAAATTCTTTCAGCCATGCCAAATTAACTCAAAACATCTGAATAGTTTGCCTCCAGGTATCATAAAATTTTCTCTTTTAGACTTGGAATTCTATTTCAGAAAAGTTCTATTTTCATCGATGTTGTAGTAAAAGAGTGAAAAATTGCTGAGAACCCGGTAGGATGATATTTGCCGTGTGGGCTGACAGCCAACTATTGTTCTTACTGACTCTCAGTAGAGAAGGGAGAAGTATTTTCTAACTATCCCTGGAATCTCTCAGTCAGCTTGGAATTTAAGGGATTTTCCTGATGTGTTTTGTGGAGGTCATTTAATGCAGAGGGGCCCAGGTGAAAATTCTTAACCCTATAGTGGAAGATAGAAGACTGGTTTGGGATGGGAATCCCACTTCGTTGTAATCAATCAGCTGGTGGCTCTGTGAGCAGTCACCTTGCCCAGCCTCAGCTCTCTCTGGCACCATAGATGACACAAAAGCAGTTGAAGCCCCGGTCGGCCCTGAGTTAGCTTGAGAGTGACTGACTCCGAGCTAGGTTCCCAGGCTCAACTCCAGCCATCGATCTCCTAAAATCTCTGCAGGTGGCAGACACAATCTATGTTTCGCTGAGTGTCCAAGTGATACTTACACATGCTTCTGAAGGACACAAAATTTATACACACACAGAAAACCGTCATCACCACAAAATCCCATACCTCATGAGACGAATTATAAGCAGCAATAGGGTGACCAGTTCCTGTGGAGTCCATGGGTTGCTGGAGAGGTGGAGAAAAGACCCCCGAGGACCCTTTCCCCAGTGAGAAGCTGTAAGAAAGGTGGGACAAAAGGTAAAGTGCAGGCTGACCACAGCCTGAAATATGGACGTGCTGGTTGGATGGAGGCAGGGCCACACATGGGCGCCGCAGGACCCAAGCTCGGCCTTGAGAGCGACAGAGAATGTGGCCAGCTCACATTTGATTGAGCAGGTATTCAACTTTTTAAAAACTGTGCTCTTATAGGCGGTGGCAGATATATGAAAGCCGTGCTTTTCAGTAGCTGCCTCACGGACCTCACACACTAGTGGACAGGGAAGGAGGGTAATGCTTTAGGAAAGCAATCTTTTTCCCCCAGTGAGAGGAGAATAACAAAGGAGACGACTACAGGTGCCAAGCAGTGATCTGTAAGGCCCAAGGAAGGGCCCTGTCCCTCAGAGTTTCAGGTTTGGAGGCCAGTGAGAACATGAGGGGCTCACATGGGGGAAGACGAGGGGGACCGGAGCCGAACCTTGGGGGTTAGGAGGACAGTACAGAAAATAAACAGGAAGGAGAGAGGAGTAAGAGGGCTCCCTCCAGGGGACCAAAGGCTAGGAGAGAAGGCAAGGGTCCAGAACGGGCATGAGGTTCTCTTCCTACAGTTGGGCTGTGGGTTAGAACTCTGAGTCCCGCCATCTTCCACACAGAACACCGTCTTCCAAGAACTGCAGCCCTTGCTTTGGGCGGGGCGGGCAGAGAGATGCTGTGTTCTGTGGAGAGAGCCAAACCCTGCAGCTTGGGAGGCAAACCGGCCCCAGCCTCAGTTTGCACAGAGCCCGCTTTGGGGGCGGGTGGCTGTGACACCGAGCAGCCCGCTGGCTGCTCACAAGCTTTCCTTCACCAGTTCCAATGACGGATTCAAGTATCCTTTATCTCTGGCTCTTAGTATGCAAAAGGGAGCCAAAATGTTAATTAACACAAGAGGTTAAGCAGTTGTTTGACCTCCTAGCTCTGCAGAGGGGGGAAGAGGAGATGGAAGGCAATGTGATCTCTGCTGGCCTTTGTTTATAGGAAGTGCCTTCCACTCGCTGAGCTCCAGCCTTAACTGTAAAAGACACGAAGGGTGTGACTATCAGGCTGGCGGTAAATGGGAACACATTGTGGCTTTGTCTGGGCCTGTGGGGAGTTTTGGGTAATTTTTTTTTCCCCTTTCAACCACCCCCCCACCCCTATAAAAATATCTGGGGATTCAGTGATGCTGACTCTACATTTCTCACCTCGAGCCCACACTTTCTCTTCCTTGAATGTATGTGTGGTCATGTTTCTTCCCTCATCAGCCACAGGCAGTTTCTCAGTAGCCCTTGTTACCCGAGTGGTCCCATCCCTGCTCACTGGACACAGACCAGATGGTGTCTAAACAAGTCACCGCTATTGCACGCAGGCTGTGCTTCGCTCTCGAAAATGAATGAGAGTCGGGGAATGTTGGTTCCTGGAAGCCCACAGGGATTCCTCAAGCCAGCAGGACCTGTTTATTTTGTTATTTAAAAAAATTTATTTTTCACTGAAAAGGGGACACTGCTTATACTCAGAGGCTCAGTAATTCTTTCAAGGCAATAGAGCTAAGCCGTGCTAGAACGGAGAGGCTCAGCAAACCCCGGGCCCTCGCCTGGTGCCTGGCAATGGCAGGAGCGCTTACCATTATCACCAGTAGGGGCCACCTGGTGGTGTTACCTTGCAGATCGGGGTGGCATTACAGGCTACTGACTTCAAGCTTCCATTTGTAGGGACTTTAAAAAGTAAGTATTTTAAGTCTCTTCTTTAGGTTTAGCTAAAACTTGGGGCGCCTGGGTGGCTCAGTCGGTTGAGCGTCCGACTTCGGCTCAGGTCATGATCTCGCAGTTTGTGGGTTCAAGCCCCGCGTCGGGCTCTGTGCTGACAGCTCAGAGCCTGGAGCCTGCTTCGGATTCTGTGTCTCCCTGTCTCTCTGCCCCTCCCCCGCTCATGCTCTGTCTCTCTCTCTCTGTCAAAAATAAATAAACATTGAAAATTTAAAAAAAAAATTTAGATTTACCTAAAACTGGCTATGGTTAGCATCAGTTTGGGTCCTTGTCACCAAGCTCACAGGACAGCTTGGAGGAATTGCTGCCCTCAGTAGACACAGACGTCCCTCCTAACCACACCCACCAGCTTCCTCCACCACTCATCCCCAGAGCCCAGGCCTGTGGTTCGGCCCAACCCGTCACCTGGATCTATTGGACACACGCACGAGGGTTCCAGAGCACCCAGCTTGCGAGCTTCTTGGAGGAAAATGTGCTTGTTTAGAGCAGATCATTTTAAAGGTACACGGGGCTTAGGGATATAACGGTTTCAGTTTCCCTATTGCAAACTTAGCTAGGGCAACCACTGCCTACTAGATGCCTTCATGCGTCAGTATCCTCTCCTAATTTTTGTGTTGCTTCTTGTCTGTGATCAAGTCAACAAATGTGTAATTAAGTGACCATGACATGTAAGGGTCACAATTATCCCTTCATTTCTATTTCACTTCTTATCGTTTTTAAGATACTTCACCATTTGTGGTCTCACTTGATTTTCTCTCTGTTGCTGAGCAGGTACGAGTAGCCTTATTTTAAAATGAACTGGGAGAGGCAGGTGATGGGAAGTCACAGAACCAGTAAAAGGTAGAGTGGGGATGGGCCCCACGTGTTTTGACTATAAGAATGACAGTCTTCCACTGTACCACAGCTGCTTATAGGTTGAAGTCTGGAGGTCTGCTGAGAGATTCATCGTGATTGGCCCTTAGAAACTGAAGACAGTAAAGTTGGGAAGAAATACAGACCAAGAGCCAGAGCTGAGTGTCCAGCAATCCTTATGGCTCCCTCTCATGTGCCTGGAGCTGACAGCAGCAGCTTAATGCAGGGTTAAAAGCTAGATTGGCTACTTACTGGCTGTATGACTTGGGTCACTTAGCCTCTCTGTGCCTCAGCTTCCCATTTGTCTAGTGGGAACAATAAAAATCCTCAATTCATACAGTTACGAACAGTAAATGAGTTGATATTTGCATAATGTTAGAATGGCGCTTGGTATACTGTAAGTGCCACATAAGTGCTGGCTCAATAAGTAAAAAGCTTGGCTCCTAAGCCGGGCTCAGCCAGCTGCTGGGGATGAAGGTATGGGTAGCATCACAGCCTTCCAGTGGGCCCTGACCCGGAGAGCCACAACTGAACCCATCAAGCAAATCAGCCACCATTATTGTCAATGAACAGGAGCCACTCTCATATTGGCAGTATTTGCTGCCGTAAAAATTGTGCATATGCTTTGAGAATTAGAGAAACCATTGCTATACTGGAAAATCCAGGATAGGTATGGATGCCTTTGAGGATGGGCACGTGACTGGCCTGGCTGATGAAGACCTGCTTTATAGAAAGAATCACAAACTGGTCATGATGGAACAGATCTTAGTAATCCATTGACACAGCCTCCTCATCAGTATCCAGCCCTCTCCTTCTAGATCAGGAAACCAAGGTCCAGAGAGAGCAACTTATTTGCCTAGAGTCACACAGCTAATATGGCAGGTCACCCAACCTTCTGAGTTGTTTTTTATTTGTTTGTTTGTTTTTCCTGTCTGAATTGAAGATCTAGCATCCTGGCCCTTGGAAAATGGGCCGAGGCTGCTTGTTGCCCTGGTTTTGTGCTTATTTTGGACCCAGTTATGAAAGCTTTAATGGATAATGGGATTCCCCTGGACGTTAGAGCTCTTGTTTATTCCTGAAGGACTGATGACACCTGACAGAGGGAGAAGAGTTCTGGATCTTTCCACCCCACCTCAAATCCTGCTGCTCATGGGTGTGAAGGTGGCCCACTCTGCTCTCAGGGGGACCTTAGCAAACCAAACACAAATTCCAAAGGCATCCTTCAGCCTTGGTGGCTCCAGAGCCTAAGAATAGGCCCAGAGACCTCTCAGACCCCCTAGTCCTAGGGTCAAGTGCTTCAAGATAGAGATGAACTTACAAACTGCTATTTTTTCTTTGCCAGAGACACTCCACTGACAAACAGACAGACAGACAGACACACACACACATACACACACGTTTTAAAAATAGTGATGTGGGGGAGAAACATAAGAACCTACGCAGCATGCAAATGCTGCAAGAAAGACTCATGTTCTCTAATCTAGTTGGAGCCAAAGAGCCCCTGATAACGACTGCTTAATGTTCATTATGAACTAAGTAGTCCTATTATCCCTGCTCCATGAGGAAATCAGGGCTCAGAGATGTTAAACAACTTGTCCATGATTACACAACTAGAAAGTGGCAGGGCAGAGCATCCAAGTGGAGGCTGATGCCCCAGACAGGACATGTGATCCCCATGCTGTACTCTCTCTGCAGACATATGGCAGTAAGTGGACTACATGAAATCTCAGTGAACATGCAGAGAAGACACTGGAGACAATTCCCATCAGTTCAGACTGAGATGTGTAAGGCAGAAGCATTTTAAAGAAAACAAAAGGGAAAAGAAGGTCCCAATTAGAATCCAAATGGATAGGAAGCACAAGGCAAAAGCAGAGTGGGAAAAGCCCAGACAACAGACAGTCACTTAGCAAGGTGAGAGGACAAGAAAAGTAGAGGAGAAATGCCCTCTGCAACCCAAACCCACTACATCAAATAGCCTGGGAACCAGTTTTTAATCTTCATTAGTTAGAGCTGGCTGCAGCCTACTGTTTGCACAGTGTGTGGATTGAAATATTTTATGGATATTTATTGCTTTATGGATACAATAAAATAAATGTGATTAAGGGCGCAATGACACTTGAGTTCTGGTGAAGGAGGCTGGAATATTGGAGCCAGGGCTTTATCTGCACAAGGCTTTTTTAATGTTTCCCATTCTTCCATTGAGAAGACAACATAAAAATGGATGGAAGGAGCGCCTGGGTGGCTCAGTCGGTTAAACATCCAACTCTTGATTTCAGCTCAGGTCATGATCCCTGGGTCTTAGGATAGACCCCACCCCCCGCCCCCCCACCATGGACTCGGTGCTGAACATGGAACCTGCTCTCTCTCTCTGCCCTTCCCCCACTGGTGTGCATGTGCTCTCTCTCTTGCTCTCTCTCGTTCAAAAAAAAAAAAGAAAGAAAAAGAATGGATGGATGGGGTTAAGCAGTTTTAAAAAGTCAAGATCTAAAAAAAGAAATGATGGTGTTCCAGAGTGGGTGGGAGGCAGAAATGAAGAGGCATTAATGGCTCAAAATACAAAAGCAGGCTATGCTGGGTATGCTTGGCCTCTTAAAGGAAACAGATGTGGCATCTGAAGCATAGAGGAGAATGAGATGGAAGAAATCTTGAGCATGCTAAGATATTATATTTCCAAAAAAGATTAGGGTAGAATGTTTCTTTCCCAGCAAAGGAAAGTTCTGGCGGAAGGAAATGTGAAGAATGTGGTTCTTACCTTGTGTTTCAAGGTAAGATGAGGCCAAGGGTCCACTGTGAATAGAAAAGGAGAAGTAAGAGATTCGGGGAATTAGCATTCACCCATGGAGGGAGTGGTGGTTTCCAGTAACTGTGGGCTATAGGAGAAGAACCACTTTTACTGAGAAAAATGCAAATTGGATTATGCAAATATTGACCATCAAGAACTGTTCTGGGTGGTGGGGCTGGAGGAGGGAGCGGGAAGGGATAATGCTACAAAAATGAATAAGATAAATGCCTTATATCTTCATTAAGGATTTTATGCACCAGTGTCGGAGGGAGAGTGCTATCAACCCCTCACTGTGTGACATGATGCAGAGTGGCACAAATTTAAAACGCACTCACTAAAACAGGAGTCTGGACCTTAAGTAAAGGAGTGATGGGAGTCAAAACATGCCGGGGGCGGGGGGTGGGGGGTGGGAATGCACAGAGAGAGTCAGGGAGGACTTCACAGAAGTGGCATTTCAGATGGATCCTGAAGAATGAAGATTGTGTGAAGGAAAGAATTCCAGACTTCATCACATGCCTTCTTAGCAAAGACTTGAATGCCGGAGACCCCAGGGCATTTTGGTTCAGGTGAAAAGACGAAAGTCTGGATGGCTGTGTGTTTCTCAACCAGTTTTCTGCCTCCATCCCATTTATATCCATGGTATCACAATCCCAATTGTCAACGGGCACCTGCCCTACTGAAGGGTCATATTGGAATTGTAGGATTGTGGACTCTTAAGGAGGGAAATGGTAGGATCAGGGCTAGGAGATGAATTAATCAGGATGGAGACTGAAATCACGAAAATCAGCTTCGAAGTAATTATGGCTATCCAGGTAGAGACAATGAGGGCCTAAACTCACCATGTGTGTATAGAGGTAGAAATGATCAGGCTGCATTTATTTTTGCCTTCCTTGAACACCCACAACAGGCCAGACACTGTGTCTATTATTGGGGAATACAAATATTAAACCCCAAGACCTACCACACGTTGCTTACAATCTGTGGGGCCAGTAACCCAGCACTAAACTATGTAGGGACCATGACAGAAGTAACGGAGGGACATTTAGAAGCACAGAGAAGAGGTGTTTAGTTGCATATGCTTTCAACAAAAGGCTTCTTGAGGTAAGTAGGCTTGAGCTAAGGCTTCAAAGGTAAGTAAGAGCTCTCTAGGTGGAGGAGGAGGAGGCCAGGCAGGGGTGCGGAAAATGAGAGAGCATGTATAAAGATGTGACAGCACGAAACGGCATGTGACATAAGAGGAGGAGCAAATATCCTGTGCAAAAATTGAAAATAGTTGCTGTATATTGAACCAGGCACTATTTAGGAAACTAACATGTGTTACTGCATTTGATCATTGGGGTGTGCTTAGTGGGGGGTAGAAAGACAGTGGCCAAAGCCTGAATGAAGACTGTCCCGTCAAGGAGTTTGGACTTTAAATGGGAAAGTGCTGTAACTCAGATTTGTGTTTCAGAAAGATTATTTTGGTAGCAAAGTGAAAGATGGATAGAAGGGGCACAAATCAGGAAGGAGGCCAGCAAACTAGGCAAGAAAAAGAGCAGTCAGCATAAGCAGTCATGGGTCAGACCTGACGGAAGAAGGCACTTAGGAGGGGCCCAGGTTTCTGATCTGATGATTGTGGTTGATAGCGGTGCAATTCACAGGGTTGGCGAGTGAGGTAAGACCGGTTTGGGGCCCAGGAGTATGGCCAGCTGGAAAGGGAAGATAATGGGTTCTGCTCTGTACCTACTGAGGAATTATCTGGGAGTGATTTCTAGGTAACAGGTGGATATGCAATCCTAGAGCTAAGTAGAGACAGAAGCCTCGGCTGACGTTCTGGAATTGGGAGTCATCCTCCTGTGTTGGTGGTTGAAGCCATGGGGGTGGATCAGCATCATGTGAAGGGAGAGGGCCAAAGACAAAACCCTGGGCAACGCTCACATTTCAGGCATGGGTGGAGGAAGAGGTGACATAGACGGAGGTTAAGGAGGAGTAATATGAGAGGCTGGGGTAAACCAGGAGAAAGAGGTGCCTGGAAGAGAAATGGTGTTTCAAACAAGGGAGTGCTCAGTGTCTCCTGGATTAGGTAAGAACCTGGAGACAAAAGAGAAGGCTGAGTGAGGACCTCCAATCCGTGAGACTTTAGCTAGCAGCTGCAAGGAAATGAAATATATTCATGTACAGCCAATACCATGTACCCGCAAAAGTAAGAATGAGAAAGAAGAGGAAGAGAGGTTAATGGCCCAGGAGATAAGGCACTATGGGATAGGCAGAAGAAAATGCTGTTAGAACAAGACGATACTCTAAAAGAATTGCTATAAAATACCAAATGCACCATCAAGGTATTCCTATCCCCCGCCTGGAGGAAGTGGGTCTGGACAGGAGGTGGAGGAAGGAAGAATCAGACCAAGAGTAACCACCACATTGCAGAATAAATGGCTCAGTAGTGAGATTCATGGGAATTTTGGAAGCTGATGCTTGAATGTAGTATCACTAATGGAAATGAAAATGGGCTAAGACCACAATAAAGCTTGGAGGTGTGTTTCATAAATATTTGAAAGTGGGTATACCATCACCCCAGAAAAAAAAATTGGGATACATTTACTTTTCAAGAATAAATGATGGCGGCTAAAATGACCAAAAGAAAAACGATGATGATGTACTTCCTGAGGAGAGCACACAACACGATCAATAAAGTGTCTACAAAAAAAAAAAAAAAAAATGGAACCTCAATCAGCTCCCACCTCTAAATTCAGCCTTCAGTTTACAGAAAAGAGGGGCAGAGGAACGTCTTATACAATAGCATGGAAATAAAATCAGCAAAACCCAGACAGTGGGAAACTCTACAGGATAAATAACCTGGTGTCTTCAACAAATAAATTGCAAAAAGAAAAGAAAAGAGGGAGGGGGCTGTGGATTATGAGCCTGGAAATGTGTCAACCAAATGCAAGGGGTGGAATTTTTAGACCCTGGTTTCAAAAAAGCAGCTATGAAAACAGTGTTATAAACATCTCAGGAAATTTTGAACCCCAATGGGATATTTTATGGCATTTAAGGAATTATTTCAACTGTTTTTAGTTGTAATTTTTTAGAAATCTTATCATTTAGAGATATAGCCTGAAATATTTATGGGTGAAATGATAATAGCATCTGGGATTTGCTTCAAAATAATCCAGTGAGGGTAGGACAGAAATATATGTGTGTTATAAATGAGGCAAGATTGACCCTGAGTTGATCATTGTTGAAACTGAATGTTGGGCTCATAAGGATTCAGTATACTACTCTCTGTATTTTGTGTATGCTTGAGAATTATCATAATGAAAGGTTTGAAAAAAATCAAAGAATAAATGTGAACATACCCACGGCCTTTCAGAACTGTGAAAGGGCTCCAACTTGAAGTGTTATTATTTCAAAATTGTCATTATTTCCTTTTGATGTTGAATCTCTACTGGTTTTTAATGTTCCTAATTAAAGAGCTTCCACCAATTCTTAAAAGTTAAAGATCGCTGCTGGCCACTGTCACACAATGAAACATGCAAGGGTGGGGGGGTGGCGGTAGGGATGCAGGGGGGATGGGAAGGGGGGGTGGGGTGGAGTAGTGACATGCGCAGGCATTTTAATGTGGTTGTTTTAGACACTATTTTCTCCAGTTTGTCAGCACCCCAGGCTTCTGGGTGACAGCTAAAAGGGACAGCTAAGAGAAGCCAGAGAGGTCAGACTGACTCATTCAAGAAAGGTCGATTTTGGCTGTCTGCATTTCAGCAGGGTCTCAATCAAGAAGGCAGTTGCTGTAGAGAGGGGTCTGCCATTGGCTGCAGAGGGCAGAGATGAACTCAGAATCGGAGAGTTTCTTAAGTTACGGACAGGAAGCAATTTTTATGTAGAGAGATTGGAGTCTCCAGCTAGATGCTCAGAGAATGCTGAAAGCAATAGGACTTCAGAAAGGAAGGTCAAGAGGATAAACCCACATTACAACAGAGAAGAATAGCCCCAAGATGAGGGAGCAAGTCTCCACAAGTGACACAACAAGTTTGTCACCAACAGTTCAAGAACAGAGAGCTGGCAATTGCCCTCAGTCCTACCTCGTGCTGGATAAGGCCCCCAGGTATGACAGGTGGCCAGGAAGAGGACCAGTTTGCCTGCCAAAGGAAGCTGATAGTCATGGCAGAAGGCTGGGCATGCTTTACATAACGCCTTTCACCTTATATATAAAATACACCAATTAGTGGCTTTTACTTTGGGTTATAATATTATTTCCATCAGAGTTGAAGAGTCCTGGGGTAAAGTGAGAAATTAATCCACAAACCCATTTTAGAAACCACTGTGGCCTACAGTATGCTTCTGAGTGTTCCATTTGCTGGAGAATCGTATTGATCCCTGGGAGAAAGAGTAATGGAGTAATAAGGACTTGAAGATAAGCAGGAAGGGCTGGATGCTTATACTGACAGCTGGACACAATGGGGCATGTAGGGAATGGACATACTGTTCTCTTGGCCAGCTCCCAAACAGGAACGACAACTTATCCTGTAGCAGAAGAGAGGAAAGGCGCCAAGGCATCAAGCCGATTGTGGGGAGGAAAGCTTAGGAGTGTGACATGATGTAGAAAGTCCCAAATGTCCAGCAGAACTTATTCCAAATCCCCCAAGAAGATAGCGGTTTGTAAGAGTGGACAGCCTAGTGGTCCGTTACAGGCACAGTAAGAAATCAGGAGAGTAAACCCACCATTTGAAGAGCCTAGGGGGAGTTGTAACACTGATGCATAAAACCTGACGCCTTCTTACTCTTCCCTCCTCTCCTTTCCCTCCTCCTTTCTCCATTTCAGTGAGGCAGTGGCAGGTACGGCAAAGAGGGCGCCATACCAAGCCACTCTGCGAGAGCAGGTGGAAAAGGACCACACAGAAATGGGTACAGGTCTAACTCCTGCATCACACAGAAGTGGCAGCAGCTGCAGTAACCAAGTTAAGCCATCAGGAAATGGAGTGGGGATAAGCAAAGGTGGTTTACCGAAGAGGAGGTCAAACCCGACCAAAGAGAATTCGAGAATCATCTTGGTGTTCTAAAGGAAGGAGAAGACTTAGGGAAGCTGGTTCCTAGAATCCTTCATGGGAGAGCAAACAAGAACAGCTACTGATATTGACTGGTACCTTTTCTCCTTCAATATCCTCTCATGGAATGGGTGGTCACGGAGTCTTGGGGGTACATTTGAGTGACTAATTCTTTGAAACAGGATTATGATGTTGAATCCTGTCTTATAGCAGAAATTGGAAGGTGGAGGTTCATAGTTTCTAAGTACTTTGTCTGCAGTTAGGTGAACAGTGGTGTTTCGGACACCTCTAAGTTAGAACCGCTAGACTTCTCATGGGAACAACTTTTCATGGGAACAGTGAGCCGTTTGTTTTTTTTTTTTTTTTTTTTTTTTTTTTACTCAATAAAAAAAAATAGAAAAAGGAAGTTAAAAAAAATAGCTAAATAACCATTAAGGGACACTCTGAAGTGATGTGCAATTGCAAGAGAATTTAAGAAACAATGAAACTAATTACAAGGTTTTCTAAGGAGACGTTGTCTGAAAAGACACAGGCAGACTCATATACCTCCTTCCATATATACCCTCTCCATCCCCTTCTCCATCTGGAAATCTCCAGCTCTGTACATTGAACTGTTCTGTGATACTCCCTCCTTGTCATATGAAGCCACCAGACTTTTGTGTGTCCTGGCAGTCTTAACTTTTCTTCTACCTCCTCCACAAGTAGTCAACTGGACCTTCCTGCCCTGGTCCTTCAAAATGTGGGAGTTGCCCCCTCGTGAGAGCTTTCTCTTTAGTTTTTCTTGAGGATAGAGAAATGGGCTGGAATTCAGTAGGGATTTTGCTTAGACTTTTGTCAAGACTTCTTGAACTAAGGTATGTGAACTGGGATGTATTACCAAAGACATTTTTTCTTTTCTTTTTTTTTTTTTGTTTGAGTGGTTAAAAATATACAGATTTATAATCTTTCCATATGCCTTCTTACAGGTGAGAGACAGGAGATGTATAGGGAAAAAATATTTCCCTTGCTCCCTAGACCGTCTATTCTCTGACATCTATAGTCCATCAGAATCCAGTGCTAAATGGCATGGGAGAGCTGAGAGCTGCGTGTGATAGGAGAAGCTATCATTCAATAGAGTAACAGCCAGAGGACAGCATTTTGCTCTTCTCTTTGTCATCCTTTCTTGAACCCAGATGCAAGATCATTCCAAGGCACTATTAAAAATATGGGCCATGGGGCACCTGGGTGGCTCAGTCGGTTAAGCGTCCGACTTCAGCTCGGGTCGTGATCTCACAGTCCATGAGTTCGAGCCCCGCGTCAGGCTCTGTGCTGACAGCTCGGAGCCTGGAGCCTGTTTCAGATTCTGTGTCTCCCTCTCTCTCTGCCCCTTCTGTGCTCATGCTCTGTCTCTCTCTGTCTCAAAAATAAATAAAAAAACATTAAAAAAAAATAAAAAAATAAAAATATGGGCCAAGATTATGGCAGCCTGGGAAGGCCTTATTTTGGACTTCAGCCATTTGACCTTGGATCACTCTGTTAATCCAGACTAGTCCTAAAGATTTTGTCAGCACTTTTGGCAACTTCAGGACGTTATTGCGCAGTTCAGCATGTATCCCTTGGTCCACTCAAGGTTGGGTGGGGTAAAAACAGCTCCTATAGTTGCTGCATAGTCCTCCAAAGGTTTAGGCCAGATCTCAAGGTGAAAGTGCACCACAATGCCATGACCATATCTCACAGCTGCCCATCTCCACGGGCCTGCAGGCCACGTAAGCTTTTACCTACCAGTATCCAGAGTTATTCGGTGTCATTATCTGACCAAAGTGTGGTTATAAGCTGAAGTTTAATGTGAGTCCTTTGTAATCGCTGAGCTAACAACACAGAGCCATGGAAAGGGAAAGGAAAGAATTTGCACTCTGGGAAACAGAGAGACTATGTTCAAAGGCTAATTCTGCTTTCTTTCAAGCGTGTGAAGGTCACTCTGCGCAGGAAGCCTACCTGCCCTGAGGAATACATGAGACAATGCATGTAACACACTGGCCCAGTCGGCATGAGTCGGTATGCCCATCTACCTTAATTGTTGTTAAAATCATTGTGTGAAACAGGCCAGTTGGTTATAGTACATGCAAACAAGCTTCCAGGGAGTGTTTCTTGGCAGCTAATTTCTATTTTTTCCCCCTTCACATTCCAGCTCTCTACCCTTTTCCATCCTGTGCTCATTATTACCAATTAGAGTTTTCACCAACAATTTTCAAGCATGTGCTTCCTCCCTTAGATCGCAACTACAAATGAAGGCCTACCTAAGGTGACCTCTCTGTGTCTGCAATCATCCTCTCATGATTGCTTCTAAATAGCTATAAACTAGACCCTCCGTACAAGCAGCCTCCCTGAAAAGGAGCAAATGGCAGCTGAGCTGCGGATTTCCCCAGGAATGCTGGGGGAGGGGTAAAATAGAAGGCATTGAACTGGCAATGAGGAGACTTGGTCATCGTCCAAAATCTACCACTTGGGGGTTGTGTGACCCCGAATCCATTCACCTCAGTTTATTCATTGGTAAATTAGAGCTAACAGTGCCCACTTTGCTTAGCTCACGGGGTCTCTCCCACAGGGCTATTCCAAGGAACCAGGATAATAGTGTTGTTGCCAATGTGGCCGGCCTAGCAACTGGTGCCATGTGAGAGAGATTTCTGATGGTGCGTGGCTAAAGCCTTTATTACTTCTTTTAATTTAAAGCTTTGTCCTTATTTTTATGCGTATCAGAAAAATTATATAACTAGCACACCAAACTCATGCTTTCAACAGATATAATTTCTCAGGAAGAGTCTTAAGTGAAGAACAAGAGACAATACAAGTGTATATGTGCAACTGTGTGTGGGGGGTAGGGTGGGTGGGTGCGTATAATGTGTAATTATGACAGAAAAGGAAGGTAGTGTCCTCATAAAATATCGGAGTCTGCAAAAACAGAATAAATAGAACAGCTGTCTGAAGATTTCAGGGAGCTTAACAAACGTGTCATTATTACTCCTCTGGAGGCCCCTGAGTTTCCTGGTCTACACAAGTCAACGAATGGTTGTCAATGCCTTCCATGTACCAGGCACTTCTCTGGTTTCTGAGGATATAACAATATACAAGGTAGGCAAAGTTCCTCCCTCTTAGAGCCTGCATTCAGGTGGAGAAGCGCGTCTAAACGCACAAAATGGTTGTGCGGATCTGACCTGATGACGTAGAAAGAAAGCATTCGACCACTCCAAACACTCTATCAATGTCTGGTATTGTTGTAGTGAGATGCCAGAGGTAGGAATGAGGAATTGATTTGAGAATATCTAAAAAATGTCTGGCAGAACCCAGAGAAATGCTCTACTGTGGACAAATGTAAATTGTTTTTGTTTCTGTTGGGTTTTCCTCTGGGTTAAATTCCTGGAAAAAGTTTCCTAAAACTGTTGCACAGTGAAAGGGCTTATCTTAAATGCCTGCATTTGGCAATATGCGCTCTCTAGAGGTAACGGGAAATGTGAATCTAATGAGTATCATACTAGAATGATGTATTTTAGTCTGCAAATAGTCAACCCAGCTTGAATTAATCTATCTGTAAAATTACTTTTTTCTGAATCAAATGCTCTTCTAAAATCCAAATATGTGAAAGTCTAATTTGTTTTCCTTCATTCCCTAATTTTAGAATTCTGTCCAAGAGAATTAGCCAATTTCCCTGGACTCGTTTTCTCTTTTTAAATCCCCAGAGTAACTTATTTCTTAACTGGGATTGGTTGCATTAAGTCTGCATTTATTGAATCTTCCTATCAATTCTCAAGTTGGCTACTTGACAACCTTGAAGGGGTCAGCTGCTCTTACATGGGAAATTACTGCCTCCGTGAACTTACTAAGTAATATCCTAGTAGCTTGAAAGAGTTAAAGTAAGTTTCTAAAGCCGCATAATTTCCCAACAAGGAATAGCTTATGTGCTGAGAGACTGTGTTGAAAAATGAATAGTAATGAATTCATGACCAAATAACCATGCAGCAAAGACTAAAACCGGAGTATGATATATGGAGAGGCTGCAGCATACGAAGGCCAGAATGTAAGAGGGAAGATGTATTAGCCAGGCCTGCAAATAAGACAAGTCCATATAACTGTGGCTTTCAGGACCTCCGCAAAGGAGTAACTGAAGATGAGGAATCATGACTCCTACGTTGTTGGGGTTTTTTTTTTAATTAATTTTTTTTCTCTTCTTTTTTGTAAATATAATTTATTGTCAAGTTGGCTAACATACACTGCTATCACATGCTTGCCTCTACAGGTCTGCCTCTAGTGTTGTTACTTGGGGTGACGGTCCCGCTGTTCTGCTAAACAAGCTAACGGGCAAAGCAGATCAATTGTGCTCGCGTTTATGGTCTTAGTTTTAAAAGAAGAGAAGAAAAAGGAGCTTAAGGCTTTCTGTTTCGATTAAGTAGTCAGCAGATGAAACTATTTGCTAAACCTGGCTACCTGGTGTGAAATGCAAGGCTTATCAATTTGAAACGTGACGTAGGAATAGAAAAATGATTCTTAAAACTAGATCTCCCAGAACTCAGAACCCAAAGGAATGTTGTCTCTTTTCAGCACATTCTCGTTGGGAGGTCATATACTTACTCTAATTGTGTTGTTTTCGTCTAAACATTTGGAACTCCTCTCGTGGAATTGTCTTCAGAGCCTGCAGAGCATTTTTCTGACAGTTCCACTCTGTGCCAAGTCTTCATCCTTTGGGGTGGGGTGGGGGATGGGAGCCAGGGCAAGGGAGTGGATTTAATGATTTCTGGAAAGAGCAGAAAGTCATCCAGAGGCTAATCTGGTAAATGGCGTGAGTATAACCATTTGGGGTTAAAAAAAAAAATGCTGTCTATAAAGTGCAGAGCCTAGCTCCATCGTTTGGCCTGTGAGCTGACTCCGGAGGCAGTCCTCAAAGAGACCTTTCCAAGCAGCTTTGGTCAGTGACTGGCATTCTTTGAAGAAATGTATAGGGTCTCCTAAAATGGCTCCTTTGCAATAGCACCTCACCCACTTTCTTCTAGAAAACGAAGAGTGTGTGTTTCACAAATTGGCATGGTCATGGGTAGGGAAGAGCCATCATTTACTAAGGATCTAGAATCAAGATAAAGACTCAGGTAAACATTTGTCAATAACACGGGGGAAAGAAAAGAATTTGCTGTGAATGTGTTGGCTGTTCTTTTCTCTTGGACCTCAGTTAGGATTCGGCCCTACTCTGTGTGTTTACCATGTGTGTCCTAACATAAGCCAATGTCAAATATGAGACCCTTTTCCATTTTCCAAGCCAGTCCGCCCCCTCCCTCCACCGAAAGTTTGAGAGGTATAGCAAAAAACACCAACCCTCTACTTATAATTACTTAATTTATCAATTTAGTCATGTATACTTTTAAAATCATTTTATGGACTTACAAAATTGATACAGGAATAGCATTTTTTATATATTTTATATTTCACATAAAGAAATATTACTATAGTCCTATTTTTGTCACTTTCACATTTCAGTTTATCCCAAGTAACAGCATCTAGCATTGGGATAGTTGTTTTCTCCTTCCTGCCGTTGCATATTCTCAACATCCACTATGTGGCCACTTACTGTAATACTGTAAAAAGTGATATTTAAAAGGCTTGTTCACATTAACACCCACTCTTGCAAATGTGAGGCCATTCACCTAAGTGAAAGAATAATTAAATATGTATTAAAGTTCACCGATTTCACTTCTAAACATCTGAATCTTGCATTGATTGAGGGTGTTTGGAGATAATGTATCTTCCCTGAAAAGAACTGTGTTATTCAAAATAAAATAATGATACGAACACCCTATTGTAGGAGACTCTGAATATAAAATGGTTCCCTCTTCTCACAAGGAGTGATTTTGGGGGAAACCTTGCCTGGCATTTGAGTATACATACACACAGAGTTAATGATTTGTTTTCTGTTACCCACAGACATGACCATCTCTCTGAGTTGTCATTTCTATTGAAAGGGTTAAAACAGATCACAGGCAGAATTCAGAGTTCACAAGAAGAAATGTGATAGAATGACATACACAAATATGATAGAATAAAAGACAGCTAACAGAAGATGTTTGATTTTCTTTTGGCATATAGGAGAGGGGAAATACAGTGCGAGTGTTTGCCCCTAGAGATGGAAACATATGTACTGGATTACAAAGCAAATACCAAAAAGCTCTACATTTTTGCGTTTGAAGAAATAATAGAAAGTAGCTGAAGGAGAGAGGAAGGGGAAAAGTCAACAAGAAGGGCAAGAGTCTGTTTAGTTAAATAATAATGCTGTTTATACCAAGGCATCATCGAGATTCTGGCTTTGGACTCTCAAGATTTGGGTTCTTGTAAACCATCCTGTTTTGATGCCAGCTCCCATGTAAACTCTCACTATATTTGACGGTATGGCTGAAACTGATGTTCTAATCCTGGCCGTGCCTTGCAAGGTCGCCATTCTCATGTATTCATAATGGTCCATGGTATTGACGCCTCTGCGGGGACAGCAGCGGTCCATCAAAACGAAAGTCTTCCCACTGTTGGCTGCAGCTTGCTAGCGTTCACATGTGATTTGGGAGACCAAGAAATTAAGGCATTCTTCTGGAGGATGGGTGGAGAGCCCTGGTTTTAAATGTCTCTTCCTTTTCTACATTGCAGGGTCTCAGAATGATGGCCTTCAAGGTACAATGCACAGCTTGCTGGCTTACTACACCCTGATCCGTAATAATCTGCTTTGTAACTTCCTCTTACTGATCCCATAGGTGCTTTTCCTCCTAGTTTTGGACAATCACTGGCCTGATTTGGAAATTGCATTAAGTCCTTTAAAAAAGCTGATGTGATAGTCTTTTCTGTTTTCTGTATTTGCTGTTCCTTCTACAATGTCCTACTGCCCAGAAATATTGACAACCATATGGATTTAATCATAAATTCCTCTTGGACCCAGAAAAATGAGTTTATATATATCTTCTCGTGGAAGCCGGGAGAGGCAACAGAGGTAGTGGACAAAACTGGATGCAGCGTGAGTTGACCTGGTGTCTCATTTCTGTTCTCCCCCTTTTCTCTGGACTACGGGGAAATCACATCCCTCTGGTCACCTGGTCCCATAGTTATGAAACAAGCGTTGACTCAGTCACCTATCAGATTTTGTCAAGGTCTAATAATCCGTATCTCCAAATAACAGTGGTTGCCAGGTATGGGGCACTTGCTTGAAAGCAGACACCCTGCAGAGATGTGCATGGTTCAGCTGTTTCAATCTGCTTTGACCTCACAGATAGGGACTGTTACTTACAGGTAAAGAAACTGAGGCTTAAAAAGTCAAGTGACTGTCCTGGGGAAGACACCTTCTCCTTGACTGGATCCTAGCTAATGGGTTAATTCTTTTCTGAAGACAGACAGTTCAGAACACCAAGTAACAGATCAGCCAGAAGGATTTTTCAACCCACCTTTTGGTTCTTTTCCTTTCTTTGCTTTGCCTTTCTTAGGCCTCCGGTGGGCAGAATTGAGTTACTAAAACTCTTCTCTTCATGACCCATTACCAACATCAGTCCAGGTGAGGCTGCTCTTACTATTTTCATATTTTCCCCCTCCATCTGAAGTATCCCTTCCTTCCTTCTATGTGCACTCACTGTACTGTGTCTCTATTTTTGCAGTCCCCCTTCCCTGTGTTTATCTAGACATGTATATCCTTGAAAACGAATGTTATTATGCATCAGTGTTTTTGATTTTCATAATTGCCATCAAGATTCAATTCTCATCTTTTTTCATTCTTTCTTTACTCAACAGTTTGAGATTCGTCAATGTTGTTAGGTGAAAATCTTGTTCACTGTGTCTAATGGTTACATAGGATTCCAGCATATTATACCACACATTTTCTTTATAGATTTCCCTTAATGGGTATTTAGGTTGGCTCCAACTCCTTGCTACCACAAACAATCTGGCATGAGCGCCCTCTAATATATCTTTGTCCACACTTAAAATGAGATTTTTTTTGAATTATATATGCAGGAATAGGATTTATGGGTCATCGTGTGTATGCATCTCACTTTCACGAAGCATTGCTGGTTGCTTTCTAGAAAGGCTACATTGCTTTGTACTTCCTCCAGTGCTGTACGAGGATTACTGTTTTTCCACATGCTTACCAGCGCTAGTTATCTTCTGGCTTTCTAATTTTTGCCAATCTCTGTGTATTAAGTGGCATATCACTTTCACATTAATTTACATCAATTGGATCGCTAGTGAGGTAGTACATTCTTCATATAATTTTTAGCCACTTGGGGTTCCCTCCTGTGATTTGACTATTTATATCTTTGCCCATGTTGTTTTGTTTTGTTTTGTTTTTCCTTCCTGTGGTTCCTAACTTTGCTGGTGTTTATGGTTATGACTCTTTAATTTGTCTTATTTTCTCAGTGTGGGTAATTCTCTCCATTTTCTCTGCTTTGAACTTCATTTTTTAAAATTTTTTAGATGTTTATTTATTTTTGAGAGAGAGGGGAGAGCTAGTGGGGGAGGGACAGAGAGAGAGAGAGGGAGACACAGAATCCAAAGTAGCTCCAGGCTCTGAGTGGTCAGCACAGAGGCTGACACGGGGCTTGAACCCACGAACCGCAAGATCATGACCTGAGTCAAAGTCAGTCGCCTAACTGACCGAGCCGCCCAGGCGCCCCTCATTTCATTGTCAATATTGACTTAACTGAATGACAAGAGTTTCTTTCCACATCTTGACACTTAATTATGTGTGGGTTTTAGCTGTTGTCATTCTCCAAGTCTGTCACTTCTGTTAACTTTATCAACGAAGGTTTTCTTCATTTCCTTCAATATGTCCTAATACCTGATTTATCTTCTTTTTGGTTTTACCTTAACCCTTTGAAAATTCTTATTTTTCCACGTAAATTTTAGAATCCATTTTTTTATTTTAAAATTTTTTTCTGGGATTTTTATTGTAGTTGCATTGAATTAGAGATTGATCAAGGGAGAATTAACTCTATGTGATGTTACAGCAAGCTGTTAATATACATGATATTTAATGTTCCATTTATTTAGGTTTTCTGGTATATATGTGCTTTAATAGTTTAAATTTTATTCTCTATAAAGCTCTGTGTTTTCTTTGGTTGATGTCTATATGCTTTATAGTTTTTTGTTGCTACTATGAGTGGGATTTTATATTCTATTATATTTTCTGTGGATTATTCCTTGTTTATAGGAACACTGTTAATTTTGTGTGTGTGTGTATTGTGTGTGTGTGTGTATGTATATGTATGTATACATATATATATATGTATATATATATATGAAATAAACTTGCTGAACTCCCTTTTAATTATAATTGTTTACTTTTCTTAGGTTTTCTAAGCATTTGATCATGGTATTACAATTGCAAATAGTAACAATTTGGTCTCCTTCCTTCCTGGTCTTACTTAATGCATTGACCAGGACTTCCTGAACTCTGTTCAAGAGTAGCGGTAACACCAAGGCATTCATGTCTTGTTCCTAACTTAAAAGGAAATTGCATCTAAAATTTTTTAATTAAATTTGATGATTGCAATAGATCATTAGTAGAAAGCCTATATCAAGTTAAAGAAGTTCCCCTCTATTCCTCGTTTTCTAAGAGTTTATTTTAAAAACTTAGATGTTGAATTTTATCCAGTGTTTTTACTTTTTTTCTTTTTAGATTTTATTTTATTTGTAATAATCTCTATACCCAAAGTGGGGCTGAACTCACAACCCCAAGATCAAGAGTCACATGCTCTGGGAATGCAAACTAGTGCAGCTACTGTGGAAAAGAGTATGGAAGCTTCTCAAAAAATTAAAAATACAACTACCCTATGACCCAGCAATTACACTACTAGGTGTTTATCCAAAGGATAAGAAAATGCTGATTCAAAGGGGCACATGAACCCCAATGTCTATAACAGCACTATTGACAATAGCCAAAGTATGGAAAGAGCCCAAATGTCCATTGACTAATGAATGGATAAAGAAGATGTAGTGTGTGTGTGTGTGTGTGTGTGTGTGTGTGTGTAATGGAATATTACTCAGTGATCAAAAAGAATGAAATCTTGCCATTTGCAACAATGTGGTTGAAACTAGAATGCATTATGCTAAACAAATCAAGTCAGTCAGAGAAATACAAATATCATATGATTTCACCCCTATGTGGAATTTAAGAAACAAAACAAATGAACATAGGAGAAGGGAAGGAAAAATAAGATAAAAACAGAGAGGGAGACAAACCATAAGACACTCTTTTTTTTTTTTTTTTTTTTTTAACGTTTATTTATTTTTGAGACAGAGAGAGACAGAGCATGAACAGGGGAGGAGCAGAGAGAGAGGGAGACACAGAATCTGAAACAGGCTCCAGGCTCTGAGCTGTCAGCACAGAGCCCGACGCGGGGCTTGAACTCATGGACCGCGAGACCATGACCTGAGCCGAAGTCGGCCGCTTAACCGACCGAGCCACCCAGGCGCCCCATAAGACACTCTTAAATACAGAGAACAAGCTGAGGGTTGCTGGAGAGGAGGTGGGTTGGGGGGATGCGCTAAATGGGTGATGGGCATTAAAAAGAGCACTTGCTGGGATGAGCACTGGATGTTATATGTAAGTGATGAATCATTAAATTCTACTCCTGAAATCATTATTACGCTATATGTTAACTAACTTGGATTTAAATTAAAACATAAATTAATTAAAAAAAAAAAGAGTCACATTCTCTACTGACTGAGCCAGCAAAGCACCCCGATCCAATGCTTTTTCTGCATTTGTTGAGCTAATCACGTGATTTTTCTCCTTTACTCAGTCAACGTGATGAATTATTTTAATAGTTTTACATTTTCTCTTCCTGAACCATTTTTCTTTAATGGGCCCTATTTGACCATACTTTATGTTTTAAATAAATTATTGAATTCTGATAGCTGGTATTTTAATTAGGATTTTTGTGCTCATGTTCATGAGTGAAACTGATCTATAGTTTGTCTTCTTGAACTGGACTTGGTGTCAAGACTAGACGAGACTCACAAAATGAGTTTGACCCTTTCCCTTTGAGTCTTATTTGTCCAATAGCTTGCTGAAAACAGGGAGATTCACCGCGAAACAGCCCTTCTCCCGGTTTCCCCATAGGAATAAAGGGCAACCCATTATCAGAACAAAAGCACTGACTCTGATGTCTCTCTTTCTTTCACACTTATTCACTTTCTGAATAAATCATACTGCCTGCACCTTTACAGTCCATCTCCAATCCAGCCATCTCTCCCCTCTACCACTTCCACTCTCGTCTACGTGAAATAACGATCACGTCTGGATGGTGCGCAACCTTGTGTTTGGGAGTCCTGTGTTTGCTTTCACCTCTTTATAGTTCATCTCATAGTAGCCAGCATCTATTTACAGCATCAATCAGATCATGTGACCCTGTTAACATCATCGCCTATCCATCCCATTGGTGAAGGAGGAGTTCCCACCTTGGGCCCCTGGTGTGGCTAATGGCTCCAACACAGGACACCCAACACTGGACAGATGAGACTGACGACAGTTTATTAGTCACTGCACACTCACAGTCTGGGGAAGCATGCTGCCTGGCATGCATGGCCTGCCTGGTGGTTGCACCAGAAACAGAGTGAACAACCAGGGGTGGTGGGAGGCAGGCTTTGTAGTATCAAGGCTGTGATGCCCCTGATTCCCACAGGAGGATGTGATCGGTTGAATAATTTATGGATAAGCAAGAACTGCACCTTGTCCATGATGAGCCAGTTGTTTGGCTAGGGCATCTATTCCGCAGAAGCAGGACGGGGAGGGGCACTCATGGATGGCCATTTCAGGCCTCCCTAGTATCCCCCAGCTGTCAATGGAAGACATAACATTGGACTTTATTTTTAGGCGTGAGACCACAAGCTTCCTTGTCAAAACTTTACAATGGCACCTACAAGGCCCTCCATGGTCTGACATCTGGCTACCTCTCTGGCCTTATTTCCTACCCTTTCCCTTCCTTTGTGTGCTCTATTCAAGACACACTGACTTGCCTGTTTTTACTCAAACCCATCAAACGTGTTTTCACCTCAGGCCTTAGTCCCTTGCTTTTCGTCCACTTGAACATTCTTCCCCCAAATGTCTTCATGGCTTTTTTTTTTTCCATTTTCTTTGGATCTCTACTCACTTTCTCAGTGTAGAATAAAAAGCATTATTTTGCATGCTTCCACACTTTATATAAATGCTACTATATTTTGCTTTTCTTCTTCATTCTTAAAATTCATTCTTGAAATTCATCCAGGTTGCTACATTTATCTATGTATCATTCATTTTATCTACTGTATGTATTCCATTTGGCAAGGCCAGCAGCATTGATTCATCTCATCTCCTATGGATGGATGTTTTAAGTTGCTCCCAGGTTTTTCTCTATCACAGACGATGCTTCAGTGACTAGCCTTGTCAGGTCTCCTTGTGAACCCGGATGAGATTTTTCTTTAGGGTATGTATGAAAATACAGAATTGTTGATCAAAGGGTACCAGGAACTTGTTGGGAGTTGGTCTCAGAAGTGGAGCTGGGAGAGTCATATGCAGTCTTCCTCTGGTTAAAAGTGTAGAAACTACTAGAAGAGCTGAAAGCCCTGAGACCTAGAAAGGACACTGACTTAAGTAAGTGCTGACAGTTGTCCCCCGGTTCACAGAGGAGCTTCTACTGTCTGTGAGATGAGTCATTGCTCTTGGATACTGTCACTAAGGGCCACCCTCCGTGAAGCATCTGTTACCGCTGACTGAACTGTGGCAAGCTGCTCCCATTGGCAGGAGTGACTACTATGGCAAATTGTTAGGCTGGGGGTTCTTAACTCTTAGAGATGTGGGACTTTCTCCTTCAGCCTTAGTGAGTCACTCTTTACCTACAGGGAAGAATAGAGACAATTGGTCTTTGTCAATAATCGTTACCAAATTGAGAGAATAACAGTTTCGTATGGGAATACTTGGTAAGCATCAGATGCCTAGAAACTATGGAAAGAAACTCAAAACATCTTCAGAGCTCTTGAATTAGAGCCCGACTTTCAGATTTCTGATGGAGGGTGTGGCCCAGGAAAAAAATGGCTTTATTGGCATGTGCATCTATTTACTTTCTCTCTCCTCTAGTCCTTATTATTATTATTATTATTTTTTATTCTCTCCCTTCCTCTCCCCCTTACCCTCTTTCTCTATCTCATTTTCTTGGTCTCTTGTATATGTGTAAGATTTGTTAGTAGTATTTTAAGACCCTACTTGGCCTCTGTGGTGTTCATGTTTTGACACCCGAGAACAGAGGAAATGTTTAATACAATGAGTAACAGTAAAGGGTTCAGAAGAAAACTGTGAATACTGAGGAGCCCCACCCTGGAACTTGTTCTTTGGCCTGACCATATGAGCCAGTCCTTGGTGTGACTCTCTTGGGTGCATTATAGGAGTCATGCTTCCCCTCCAAGATGTCATCATGAAGACCCCTGGGTCCCAAGAACCTCACAGAGGACTGGGAAGATGGCTATGATGGCCTATTTTTTTCAAGTTTACTTACTTATTTTTGAGAGAGAGCAAGTGAGTGAGAGAGAGAATCCTAAGCAGGCTCTGAACTGCCAGCACAGAGCCCAATGTGGGACTCAAACCCATGAACCACGAGATCATGACCCCAGCAGAAATCAAGAGATGGACACCAGCCAGGACTGGACTGAGCCAGCCAGGCGCCCCTATAATGGCCTACTTTTGATCCCAGAAACAGAGATGAGTTGATTTTTTTTTATATGCAACACCATGATGCATGGGCACCCAGTTCCCTCAGAAACAAGAGCCAAAGGCAAGACAGAGTGAAGGCTAAAACATTCGATTGAAAGTCAGGAGATTTGAGTCCTGATTCTGACTCTGCCGCTATCTAGTTGGTGACCTTTGGCCAATTACCTAACCCTCTGGGCTTAGTTACCTTATTTAAAACATGAGGGTTTGGAGGTAGATGATGTGTGATTTTTATCAAAATTTCCTAAGCACTCAAATTTTTTAAGCACCTGTTCAGAGGATACAATCTACTTCTAAGCAACTACCACATACAATCTAAAGTGTGTTTTAGCTCTAAAATGTCTTGAAATTGGAAAGGATTTCTTTTTTCTATGTCCAGGTTCACTTGAGTTGTGATCATTTGAGATCCTGAGTGGTTTTACAGATGCCATGTTCCTAAGGGGGTCACATGATTTCTCAGCCCAAATTCACGCCTGGGCAGATTGGAGGATCTCTACTGTTTTCTCATTATGCAATTACCTTCTGGGGGACACAGTCTTCTTGAAGTTATATCAGTTCTGTCTTACCATGATCACTCTATTTCTCAGTCCTTTTATCTATGACTCAGGGGGAGTAGGTCCCAGACCCACCATATTACACCTATTTGGGAACATATAATCTACTTCCAAGCTTAACAGTGAGAAACATTGTTTCAATTAAATATTTCCCAACAGTAAGGACTTAAGTCTACTTCTATGGCTTCCCAAGGGTCATTTTCCATGAAACTGAAAGGAACATTCTTTTAAAGAGATTGGCAAAGGCGGGCATCTCTTATTAACCATTGTGAGAACAACTTGCTTCTTGAATATGGCTGCCATATTTTTGCCCAAAGCACCAAATTCTCTTATTACTTTCCTACCCAAAAATTGTCATCAGCCCTATTGCCTATAGAATTCAAGCTTGTTTACTTACTTTTTTTTTTATGTTTATTTACTTATTTATTTTGAGAGAGACAAAACACAAGCAGGGGAGGGGCAGAGAGAGGAAGAGAGAGAATCCCAAGCAGGCTTTGCACTGTCAGTGCAGAGCCTGACGCAGGGCTTGAACTCACGAACCTCAAGACGAACCTCAAGATCATGACCTGAGCCACAACCAAGAGTCTGAGGCTCAACTAACTGAGCCACCGGGGCACCCCAACTTACTTTTTTTTTAAGGAAGACTTCTGTTCTGTGGCCCCATATTACCTCTCTGTCATTATTTCCCATTGTTTCAGCCTGCCCTACCCACCTCCTCTAGTCTCAAGCTTATTTGCACCCCCAGGGAATGAGGAGAGGGAAAAGCTTGATTGACTAGCTACTATGTGCTAATAACTGTCATGGGTATTTTCCCATTTGTTGTTTGATTTCATAGCTGAAGAAATTAAGGCTCAAAGAGTTTGTATACATTGCCCAACTCAAAAATAGAAAAGCTGGAGTTGTTCCCAAGGGCTATTTGACTTTGAGTCCATAGTTACTTTGCCTAACACCTGCCTCTCATCCAGGGGTCCCACATCCCAACCTGCTAATCAGGAGAGTTGTTGTGGGAATTGTTCCTGCCAGACCTCCCCAGTATCTGCTCCTCTGGCCCTTCTAGTCACTTGTGTAAATACCTAAATCCCTGAATTACTTTCTTTCAGCCTATGTAACTACAGAGACCAAATCCTGACTAATACAACCTATTATCAGGGAATATTTTTTTATATAAATATTAGTATCAAATTATTTTAGAGGTTAAACTTATTTTATTTATTGTTATTTTTTTAAGTAGGCTTCATGCCCAGCACAGAACCAAATGCAGGGCTTGAACTCATGACCTGGAGATCAAGACCTCAGCCAAAATCAAGAATTGGATGCTTAACTGACTGAGCCACCTGGGTGCCCCTTTAAAAAAATTTTTAAAGTAATCAAACCCAATGCTGGGCTTGAACCTATAACCCCAAGATCAAGAATCTCACACTCTACCGACTGAGTCAGCCAGGCACCCTAAGAGCTTAAACTTCTTTTAACTTTGCCTCTTTGTTTTACTGATGAGGAAACTGAAGCCCAGAGAGGTAAAGAGAATTATCCAAAATCATATAGTTAGTGACAAAGTTAAAAAGGTGTCTTTGCCCCAAAACAAGGGACCTAATGGCAGACTGACAGAAGTATTTTAGAATTTTAGAGGTTTTTAACCTGAATCCCAATCTTGAACAACACTCACTAACTCTATCTCTGTAGAGAAATCACTTCATTGCTTTGTTTCTCAGTTTGTAGAACAGGAATGATCATAACCTTTTGCCCCATTATGGTGAATATTGGAGATTTCACATGTAAAATGCCTAGTACAGTATCTGTCTCATTATGTATGCTCAATAAATGGTTAAGTGCGTTATTCTCTATTGTCCAGAATCAGCAAGACCAAACTTCTGCACATTGAGGACGAACTGGAAAATGTCCAACAAAGACAAGCACCTTTCACTGTTCCTCCCACCCAAACTCCAGAATATTCAACAAACACTCTGAAAGCAAATGGACCAAGACTAATGAACTCCAAATCTGATCGCAACAATTCATTTAGTATTGCACACGGCAAAGAGTAAAAGAGTTTCTAATTAAATAAAGAGTCATGAGTTTTGCTCCATAGCACATCTAGTGCAAAGTTCAGGAGGGCATAAAAACATTACATTTTTCTTTCTTTTTTTTTTTAATTTAAAAAAAAAAATTTTTTTAATTTATTTTTGAGAGAGAGTGAGAAAGTGCACAAGCAGGGGAGGGGCAAGAGAGAGGGAAACACAGAACCCAAAGCAGGCTCCAGGCTCTGAGCTGTCAGCACAGAGCCCAGTGCAGGACGTGGCTCAAACTTGCGAAGCGCGAGATCATGACCTGAGCTGAAGCTGGCTGCCCAACTAACTGAGCCACCCAGGTGCCCCACATTTTTCTTATTCTTCCTGAAAAAAAGTTCAGCTTACTGTTATACTTTGAAGCCATGTCATTTTTTCCTCAATTCCTTTTTTTGTAGGAGGGAGGGTGGGGTAATAAAAGTCTGTTTTTCAAATACACTTGGGATAGTGATAACAGTATTATTTGTATTTTCAGTGGATATTGAGAGGCATGCAAAAGGTGCTGTGAAATTTATAATCACATCACATTTTTTTCATCTCTAAATGTCAGGGAGGTTGAAGAGTTCTAGAATGGCAAAGGTTCTAAGTCATGCAGAGCTCACACGCTTTAGGATGCAGACACTCACCTGCTGCTATGCTCTCCCTGCGCATTGATTGACTTCGCTTATAGATGGTATCTGTGCAGGGAGATATGCATGTGAGCGGCAGGGCATCCAAAAGAGGCATCTCTCTTGAAGGTGACTGGTTGATGTGCATGGCAGGGAATGGGTGAACACGGCTGGAAATCTCGACTGAAAGTCTGATGTCTTTTGCCCCAGTGTTTATAATGTTGTATAGTACTTGGGTCTCAACAGAAAACAGAGTACATGAAGGGCAATATTTGAAGAGCGTGAAAAAGGGAACTACTTGTAGAGGTGTGGACAGGGGGTCAGAAGGGGCAGTGAGGCACCAAGGGGCTGAAACAGTGAGTGGCATCGCCACCCCTAGGCTTGAAGGGGCAAGACAGAGGGCAGAGTTACTGGGACCTAGTAAGAGCTATAAGGTGGGAGAGGAACTGTTTGATAGGAGGAATTTGACCGTCAGTGGTTTGACCCTTAATGTACTCTGTTTTCTGTTGAGACCCCAAGTACTATACTATCAGGAGTTAGGGAAGTCAAAAATGCCCTGACCTCACTCTCTCCCACCCTCTGATCTCCTACCAGTGCCCTCCAATGACTAAACCCAAGAGAAGAAGCCCACTGATGCAAACCTTACAGGCCAACCTCCGTGGGATGTAAGGGAGTGGAGATGGCTAGAAATGGGTTTGGAGGTGCCAGTGGAAGAGAATGCTGCGTGGCCAGTCTGTGAGTGCAGAGAAAAACACAAAAACATTTTTTCTTTCGTTTTTTTTCTGCACTGCAATGGCTCTATGAGTAATTCACCCTTACTGATGAAAAAAAGTATCTACTATATCCCTTTCCCAGATCGTATTCGATATGACAGTTGGAAGGTTAAACTCAATGCTCTGAAAGAGCCAAATGCTCTCAAATGGGAGGATGTTTCACTTTTAAGCCAAAGTAAGATCCCTAAGGCTTGATATATTCGATAGTCTGAATATGTCAGAAATTTAAGGGGCCCATTAAGTCGCACTCCTGTTCCTTGCTCAACACAGACATAGCAATGGGGCGGATCAAGATTTTTAAGTCACCTTTAGTATTGATAAGGCCTATATTAGAAGACAAACTTTGGTAGCAAGGCCAAATGGGTTCCCAAAGAGTGCTGCAGAATATAATTCCCCCACCCAGTCATAGGCAAGGCAGGAAAACTTCAGGTCTTGCCCACAGAGGCAAAGTCTTTACTGCTGAACTCTTGAACAGGTGAAAATACGTGCTTCATGCATATGGACAGATCCCAGATGAGGAGACATGAGGTCTGAGGTGCCTTCTTTAGCTGCTTCTCCCCAGTTCAGAGGATAAATCTGTCCTCATCCCAGGCTGGGAAGAGTTCCAACAACACCTAAAACATATACAAACAGACAAACCAAAACAACAACAACAACAGACAAACCAGACTGAGCCCTGGTGCATCCACCCATTATCCCCCTTTGGATGGCAGGACCCATGGTGGGAGCCGTCTATGGGAAAAGGGGATCCAGTTGTCTCTCAAGGAATGCATTGGTGCCCAAACCCAACTTCTGGGACTGGGAGCCCTCGTTGGAGCTGTTGACACTGATCTGCACAGCTTCTTGCAGGAGACCAGGTCCGCGTCTCCCTGCTCCCCCCAGAGCCTCTGTACCCCTACGCTGTGGGGAGAACGCAGGAGGCCCGGGCTCCATCCCCGCTCTGTCCTCCAGGTGGCAGAAGCACTATCCGGACTGTCTGGTGCCTGGGGCAGCCTCAGGCCAAGCCAAAGATAACATTGTGTCCGTGCACAGGAACACACTGTGCTTTTTTAGGTTCCCAGGAAACCAAATCGCGGTGAAGGTCAGCAGTGTTCTTAGACCACGGATAGCTCACATTTCGGGTTAAGAAGAACAAATACGAGGCCCCAGGACTTCCTGCCATCAAGGGCTCAAGAGCCCCCTCTTAGGCCCCCTCTGATCCTCTGCTAACCAGGTACTTTCAAGCCCTGTTTACTCAGCGCAGGCCTTCTTGAGCACCGTAACTGAAGCACTCAGTGTAGAAAGCTGCTCCGGTGGATCTGGAGAGAGAATTAAGGAGTTGCAAAGAGCTTCCTGCCCTGATCCCATTGGCTCTCTTCCTTGGAGTATCCTCCCTCCCCACCAGGCCCATCCTAGGATAGTGGGACAGAATGCAACATGGGCTACCCTCTCACCCCACGGTCAGCAACTGGAGCCATGTAAGCCATTGCCTCCTTGATATTTCTTCCCCGGTGTCTCACAGGCACACATCCCACCTGCATCCCAAGCCTCTTCCCCGTCTATGTGAAGGCAGACCCGCCCAGCCAGATGTGCAAGCCGGAAACCTAGGAGCCACTCCTGCTAGCTCAGCCGACATCTGAGTCATTGCCAACTCCTTTCCATGTTGCCCCCTAATTATCTCTTGAGCCCCCGCTACCATCCTGCTTAGCGCCACCACCATCTCTTGTCCTATGCTTGTGCCTGCGTTCCCTCCCACCCTGTCTCCGGGTCAGATCTGCACTGCGGTTAGAATGGTTTCTTTTCTTCAGAATGCAAAACTTGTCATGTCACTTCTCCCCTTTAAAGTCTTCTGATAGCCTCCTCTTGCTCCTGGGACAGAAATCAAGACTCTAAAGGGGCTCCCTAGACCTTAATCTTGCCCTTGCTGCATCTCTGGCCTCTTGTCCGGCTCTGGTCGGCTTGGCCTCCCTCTGTATTCCAGTCTCCCAGACGCCATTTCCCCTGCCACCAAAGGGCTTCTCCAGCGTCTCCTGTGGAAGTCCTGTTCTTCCCCTCGGCTATGTGTCTCGCAGGCAGGGTGATGCCACTAGGGTGGGCTTTGGTGCCCAAAGGACTTACCTCTGGAAGTGCTCTGCAAAGACCCCGCTGACTTTCCCAGAGACATTTCATGGACTTCACTACTTTAACTACTTTAGGAAGTCTCCCCCAAACTGCCAAGGCCACCTCCCTTTGGGGGAATTTGATGGAGCTAAGGAGGGTTCTCCTGGTTCTTACTCTGCTTGGGGAAGAGTGCAGACTGCGGTCCGTAATGTGAACCAGAAACTCTTGGCTTTCTCTCACTCTGTCTCTGCCTTTCTCTCTTATTCTCCCTCTCTTTTCTTTTCTTTCTTTCCTTATTTTTTTTTTTTTTAAACTCTTCAACCAACCCCACTGCTAAGGCATTTTTTCCTGCCAGGGGAAATGCAAACCAAACCCCCTGCTTAGGAGCTGGCTGTGAAAAACCAGGTCGGCATGACCGAGTGGTCCCTGGGCCAGCACGCCAAGCCCACAGAACTGAGGGGACTTGGTCTGATGCACACTATTTTGTAGAAAGGTATCTGTTTGTGCCTTTCGGAGTACATAGGTCTCCCATAGTGTGTGTGTATCCATAGCATGTGTTTGCATATGTAATGTGTGTATGCACATGCACACATGTGTACGTGTGTGTATGTGTGTGTGTGTGTTGGGGATCTGGGTAGGGACTCGCCCTGTCTTCCACAGACAGCCTTTCTCCCTTCTCCAGCTGCCGAGGTCTCTGTAAGAGATCCTGGGTAGTTAGTGACCATCTTTCCTGGGGTGGCCATGGGAACACACCTTGTGGACCACCAACTACGGGGAGCAAAACTGACCCTCACTGCTGTGACCTGACGTCCGGCTCCTGTTTGCCCTGAGGTCGTTCTTCAGGTTAGTCCTAGCCAACAACTGTAGACAGCAGGGAAACCAAGGCAGGCCTGTGCCTGGGTGACACAGGACTCCTCTGATAGCTGATTTTCACTCAAGGCCCCCCTGTGCACCTGGCTGAAACTTTGAAGACTGCAGGGCAATCTAGGAGTGTCCATCCAAGCCGCTTGCCCCCTTTGCTCTATTTGGGTCAAACTTGCATTGTCACTCTCAGCCATGCCAACGCCCTATACACGGTCTCTCACAGTCATCTCCCTTTTTGCATCCTGGCATGTTTTATCCCACTTTAGCATCTGCTTCTTGGATAATCCAGAGTAACACATCCTTTTACCCATCTCCTCTGGAAGAGCAGCCCATTGAGTTACAGCAAATTCTTCCGCTGTGTTTCTGTAGGCTGTCTAGACCTTGAGACAAGAAAGGCTGAAAAACGCTAAAAACGACTTATAAAGAGTGCATAGACATTTAGGTGGACCACATATGCTGCATTTTTTATGTAAACTAGACAATGGCATGTTTCTAAAAATGCTCTTGGAAAGGAGTGAAACAGCTCAGTGTGCTGGGGTCCACGGGCAGTCCTTAGTCCCCCTGACTTTCTTCTTGACTTTGAGAAGCCTTTATATAGTGACAAATCCATCAGTGACTGCAGCAAGGTCAAAGTTTTGGGCATGGAGAGCAGGGCCACCTTAGCATTTAATTCCAGGCTCTGAATACTCTTGGTCTTGTGGATGGAGACAGAAGCCATATTCCAAATGGAAGGGAGGAAACTAGTGAGGGAGCAAACAAAGCATCTCTTCTGAAGTGGGGTTGCCAAGGCTGTGGGAGAGGAGGATAAAGTCAATGACTCCACCAACCACTGATAGGACGGTATCATAGACATGTGTCTGATGTTTCTTGTCATTTTGTGTTCCTACATGTTCATATAAATGAAGTGCCTTTAACCTGGGAAGTGACTGATCTGTGATTCTAACCAGAAAGTGTTTATTATTAAAAGTAACCACAGCATTTAGTGAATACTTATACATTGCCGCACATTATGTCAAGCAGTCACACACAGTCATTGAACTTTCAATTTATAGAAGAGGAAATGAGTGGTGGGGTAGATTACACTAAAGATGCAAGTGTGTCCCCTCAGATTTTTTTCAAAATAGATTTATTTTCAACGATCGAATCGACAATTGGATCAACTAATCAAGGGTTCTGAGAAGCGAACCTCCCGGGACACTTCTGCAGCAGGTAGAGTTTAAAAAGCTGCCCTGAGAGGATGTGGAGAAACGGGAACCCTCTTGCACTGTTGGTGGGAATGCAAATTGGTGCAGCCGCTCTGGAAAGCAGTGTGGAGGTTCCTCAGAAAATTAAAAATAGACCTACCCTATGACCCAGCAATAGCACTGCTAGGAATTTACCCAAGGGATACAGGAGTACTGATGCATAGGGGCACTTGTACCCCAATGTTTATAGCAGCACTCTCAACAATAGCCAAATTATGGAAAGAGCCTAAATGTCCATCAACTGATGAATGGATAAAGAAACTGTGGTTTATATACACAATGGAGTACTACGTGGCGATGAGAAAGAATGAAATATGGCTGTTTGTAGCAACGTGGATGGAACTGGAGAGTGTGATGCTAAGTGAAATAAGCCATACAGAGAAAGACAGATACCATATGGTTTCACTCTTATGTGGATCCTGAGAAACTTAACAGAAACCCATGGGGGAGGAGAAGGAAAAAAAAAAAAAAAGAGGTTGGAGTGGGAGAGAGCCAAAGCATAAGAGACTGTTAAAAACTGAGAACAAACTGAGGGTTGATGGGGGGTGGGAGGGAGGGGAGGGTGGGTGATGGGTATTGAGGAGGGCACCTTTTGGGATGAGCACTGGGTGTTGTGTGGAAACCAATTTGACAATAAATTTCATATATTAAAAAAATAAAAAAATAAAAAAATAAAAAGCTGCCCTGCGTTACACAGCTAGTAATGACAGAAGCAAGATTCACATGCAAAATCGTTAAACTCCGAAGATTTCTGTCCCTTGGAACAATAACAGTGAGCACGTAATGCTAGAGTTTAATGCTTGAGAAACTAATGACAACAGACTACATGGTTAAAGAATAATTCTATATGAGAAATTACTGTGGATTTGAACCCGAGTTCTAGTTCAGTGGTCCAACGACCTTGACAAACAGCTTTCTCTGGGGAGAAAAAAACCTATCTTCTTAAAAGTACAAAAGGACAATGATATTGGAAAAGCACTGCCTTCTGTCAAAAGCAGTAGGAAGACTAACAAAGAAAATGAGGTGACTCTTATCAATACGGCATACAATGTCATTGTCTCAATCAAGCGGATACCCCTCCAGCATTCCCATGGGTGTAGGAAACATATCATCATGGCTGGGTTTGTTCTCCTTGCTTCCTTACGGCCATAGAAATTCCAAGTTGCAGACTGAACTAACTTGAAAAAAAAATCCTTACTTCTTTGAAAATTATTCACTCTTTTCCGCCTGTTTTCTCCCTGAGAAATATTTTTGAACAGTGTTTGCTCCCCCCTATTTATAGCTTTCCAGTTTTGGCAGGTATGGGAGAGTTTATAAGTGGTTTGTTTTCTTTGCTGTATCCAGTGTTGATTCAAGTCGCTTTAGCCCCTGGAACAATTGGAAGCACTTTCAAGGAAGGTTGAAATCTGTTGATGACTGATAACATTGTGAAATCTAGATCATCTCAATCAAGATTTCTTTGGGGGGTTCAGGTCAGCTAGAAAATCTTAGGAGTGCCATGATTTGAATAATTATCTTTACTTCTTTGTCAGTGATTGTTTTGGAGGAGGTTTTCCCCTTGACATAGGTAGGAGGAGTGTCTCCTGAACAGTTTCTCAGTTGTTGGTAACTCTGGGTTGGACTCTTAGTTTGAGGGCTAGATAAGAATGCGTGTGGCAGGCACTCCATATCTGAGCTCTGGCCTGTGAGGGACCTTCCTTAGGAACCTATGTCTAACATTTGGGTTTTAACCAAGTTTCACATGCTGACCAGAAGCAAACATTAGTGGTTCTTTTGTTTAGGAGAGATGCCTGGAATTTCTGGGTTTTGTTTCATAAATGATTGAACTAAATAAATACATTTGAAAGCCAGTAGAATTATAGGCATCTTCCCCTCCCATCTCGCATGTTTTTATGGGTGGTATGGTTGTATTCTGGGTTTTTGTTTTTTTTTTTCTGGATTTTTCCACCCTTTGCCTCCCTATAATTTGTGGGCCTTAAGAAAAGTCATGGTTGGCCCTGTAAATGTACAGGGAGAGCTTATTTGGGGTCATCTCACTCATTCTTGTCGCCTGGTCCTTGTCTGCGGTGCTATAGGGAGGGGGGCACAAGTAATAAAGAACCTCAGCACAGAGAGATGGATTTCTAACTCCAAAAACACCAGAAAAAAACTGCAGTGTTTCTGAGATTCAGTCACTCTGGGAAAGTCAGCCTCACTGGGGACAGGAGCACAATGACGCGGTTGCCTGCTTGTCATCTGATCCAGGAGAAGTTTGGATAGGGTAGAAACATCATAGCTCACAAAGACTCTTCTGAGAATACGAGGCCCTTGAATAGCTCTTCCCTATCCAGTTGGGGCTGCAGAAAAGGCAACATCCTCACCTACACCTGTCAGGCCAGGAACTTTCCCCAGTTTTACTTGAGTAAGGGACTTTCTCCAAGATCACTCAGTGAGGCTCAGTCAATTCTAGAAAGAGATCTGAGGCAGCTCCATACCCACCACCCCCCCCTCCCCCCCCCCCCCCCTCCCCGCCAATCCCCTCACCCCATCCTCTAACTGGCAGATCAGTTATTTCTTTGATCATCACTGTGATTTACAGCCCCTCCTCTTTTTAAAATGTGCTAAGTACTTGAACAAAGTCTTTTAACAGGTCTCATTATGAAAAATTCAGATATATACAAAAGTAAAAAGAATAATATATTGAACTCCACATGCCATCACTCAGATTGAGGAGTTATCAAGAGTTTTACCATAAGAGTTGCTCCCTTACTTTCCTTCTTTTAGAGGGAATCCCAGACCTCAGTGATATCTCCTCTTATACTTCTTACACAGCTCCAGGCCCTGTAGATATTTCCATGAGTAGCCATGCCATTTTCCCACTCATGAAATTCCTTCTGTCATGTCCCACACACTTAGATCAACTGCCCAGTTGTCCCAAAGGAGTCTATTTACAGCTGATTTGATTGAACAAGGATCCTACCAGCGGCGTCTTATTGCCTTACATATCTTCCCTCTGTCTTTATCTTCTACTTCCCTGCCACAAACTTTTTGGAGGAACCAAGTCAATTGTCTAGGTGGTCATTATTTTCCCACAATTACATGTATTATTTGAGAACTGAGAGTTAGAAAACCTCTCCCACCAAAACTCTTATGGCAACCAATAAAGACCATTAAGTTTCTGGATTGCAAACATTGTCGATGTATAAACCATAGGTAGGTAATGATGATAGACCTCCTCTCCCAAATAAGAATTTCCTTAGATGTCAAAATAGCTTAGTAATAAGGGTTATCATATAAGCCACTTAATGTGATTTAGGTATAATTCTTTTCTTAGAGATACAAAGTAAAGTAGCAGGACAAGAACTTATTTTTGAGGTACTAGGTTGATACCAGATGGGAGTAAACACCAATAAAAGTGTCTGGGCTATGCTAGGAGACACAGTCCATAGTTGCCTCGTGTTCATTCCTGGACAAATCCCTCATCCCCTATTTTTCTATCACTGAGTTTTAAAATCAGCTTTATTGAGGTAACCTACAATAAATAATGAAGTGCCTATATTTAAAGTCTACAGTTTGATACTTTTTGAAGTATGAATATACCCATGAAACCATCATCACAATTAACATAATGATCTTATAACTCAACTCTAAATTTCCTTGCGCCCCATCGTAATTCCTCCCTCCTGCCCCCATTCACACCTCCTGCCTACCCCAGACAACCACGGATCTGCTTTCTGTCACTGTAGATTAGTTTGCATTTTCCAGAAAGTTGTATAAATGGAATCAGACAGCATGTACTCTTGTCTGGCTTCTTTCATTGAGCATAATTATTTTGTGATTCATCATTGTTGTCTGGAGTATCAGTAGCTCATTCTGTTTTATTGCTGACTAGTAATCCACTGTGTTTATTCCTGATTAACCACGGTTAAGAATTTAGGAGTCCCCTTAACTGGATCACTCCTAAGTCTTTGGTGACTTCAGTACTTCCGATGACACACTGGCCTTTCAAGCCTGGCAAATAACACTTCCTCTATAAACCTACTCCTGAGAGAATAAATCCTTGAATTATCATTTCATTCTTGAACCTCCGTGATCCCGGTTCAGACCTGAAGTGTCACTTGTCCTCTTCCAATTCTATAATTATACGATCATATAGCGGGGGTGGGGGTGAGGGGGGGAAGAGTGGCGTCAATTTAATAAATCATAATGACACCACTTTTCACTTAAAGGTAACACTGAAATCCCTTTACCCACTAATCTTCTGAATGCTGTCTTGAGCTGTGAAATATTTGAAGGCTCCTATCTCTTTAGTCACTGTACTATAAATCCTTTCACCTTTTTAAGGACTAAATAGTGACTGAAGTGAGAATGGTTTTCTTTAAATCTTACGCAGAGGAGGTTGTTGCTGTTTATGACTCATTATTATCTAAGATGTATTTAGCATCTTCCAAGGTGGTTTGTAAGCACAGGCTCAGAATGTTGATCTGATAACCACGCGACATATCCAGAGAAGAGTTCCAGAAAGGGAAGGTGACCAAAATCACGGTGAGAAGAGAAACAATGAGAAGAAACCCTGTTTCCCATCTTGCTCCTAATCCAGATTATAGAATGCAAATGATGTCCCCACGCTATCTCCCATCCCCCATCCTATGGTGATTCAGCAAGGACAGGATGTCTTTTTACTAGAAAAGCTTATCTTTCCCAAGAAAGCAGTTCTGATTTGCTTGGCACATACTGGTGTGAGCATTCAGCCTTCTTCCTTAAAGAGTCAAAGGAGAGTGTGAGGAGGGTGTGGCAGGGGATCCAGGGTCACAATTGCCATTTTATTTCTTCCTAGAATAACATATTCTTTGCTGGTTGCCAACATGCTTATTTTTATGTAGATTTGACCTTGGCTGTAACCTTGAATGACTAAAATAGAATAAAATAACTATAAGCTACTTCAAAAAGCTTGACCTTAAAAGTATATAAAAATATAAGACAAAGGCAGGAAGACAAAGCAGGCCCCAGCTTTGAGCAAAGAACCACTGAGCTTCTCGGGTCTAGTTAAAATATCAGCTTTGTGCATATTAGATTCCATCCTGTGTTTGATTATTTCTGCATTGAGGGCTGCCTTTATCGATTGGTAGAGTGGAATGTTCAAGAGCATTATATTACAATCTGTCTCCAAATGGCTTTTCAGAAAGAAATTTCCTGTAACTCAGAGGCAGAAATTATGCAGGGAACACAGGGGAGAGACTAGACGGCTGAATCTCCTGGACTTGTGCATGTGAGAGTGATGGGATGCACCCAGAGAGAACTCGTTTTGGGTGGGCCAGTCTCAGCTCTACCGTCACGTCCCCACAAACTACGGGGGATTCTATAGAAAGCTGAACTGGTGGGGGTTGTTTGTGGCTTTGAGACTCACAACACTTTAAAGATGCCGTGGAGTCCGGGCCTCTTGGCTCATATTATTTACCTCACTTATTTCTCCTCTCTCATCCGTCTTATATATTCTTGCCTAAATGTCACCTCCTCCATGAAGCTTTCCATCCTCTTTCACTGATCACTTCTCTGAAAGGACGACATTTTGTATCACTGAATGCCATCTGTGTGTTCTTTTCTAAGTTACATATGCATTTTACTTATTTGTTTTTTTAATTTTTTTTTTAACGTTTATTTATTTTTGAGACAGAGAGAGACAGAGCATGAACGGGGGAGGGTCAGAGAGAGAGGGAGACACAGAATCCGAAACAGGCTCCAGGCTCTGAGCAGTCAGCACAGAGCCCGACGCGGGGCTCGAACTCACATACCGCGAGATCGTGACCTGAGCCGAAATCGGACGCTTAACCGACTGAGCCACCCAGGCGCCCCTGTTTTGAACGTTTTTTATTTTGAGAAAGAGTGTGTGTGTGGTGGAGGAGCAGAGGGTGAGGGAGAGAGAGGAACCCAAGCAGACTCCATGCTGTCAGCATGGAGCCCCACATGGGGCTTGATCCCAGGAACTGTGAGATCATGACCTGAGCCAAAATCCAGAGTTGGATGCTCAACCAACTGAGCTGTCCAGGCGCCCCTGATTTTATAATTATTTTATTTTATAATTATAATTTGATATATTAATTAATAAAAAATTATATAATTTTATATAATATATATTATATATAATTATTGTTTTATTTGTAATTATTTTATAATTAGACTTCCAACCTAAAGTTATGTCCTACATGTTGTGTATCTTCCAAAGAAAGTTATAATGCATTGTGCAAAGATCAAGTGTTCTTTCTATGTGTGTGTGTGTGTGTGTGTGTGTATGCACGTGCATGTGTGTGTGTGTGCTTGTGTATTTCACCCTATACCCCTTGGTTCCTTTAGTCAAAAATGTGGCTTATCAAAATAGTAATGGGGCACCTGAGTGGCTCAGTTGGTTGAGCATCTGACTCTTGATTTCAGCTCAGGTCGTGATCTCACGGTTATGAGATTGAACACAGCACCGGGATCCACTCTGGGCCTGGAGTCTGCTTAAGATTCTCTCTCTCCCTCTGCCCCCCTCCCCCACTAGTGCTCTCTTGCTCTCTCTCAAAAAAAAGTAACATTTGGATTATGTATACCAGAAACTTCAGCTCAATGTAGCTTAAATAATGAAAAGAATTTATTGGCTCAATATAACTAAAAAATCTAGTTGTAGATCCGGTTTCAAGTGAGGTTCAATCAGGTCGCTCAAGGATGCAAAAATGGACCTGATTTTGTGTCTCTCTGCTTTATATTTCATGTGATTGGCTTTATCCTATGATTATTTTGATTTAAGGACAGCTGCTGGAACAATATGTACATCTTGCCCGCATCCAGAAGAGAGCATCTAGCTTAACTCATATGTTTACTCCCAGTACCCATAGAAGTGAGTATCAATATATAGATTAGCTTAGCCCAACTGCTGTGAGACAATGTGGATCCCCAAACCAAAACTGGGAAGGTCAGATTGGGATATAGGAGGTTGGGAGGCAACTGACAATTGCTATAAAACATCAACCGATTGTATCAACTTCCCACAATTTGCTAAAATTGCATCTAACATAAAAGGGGTCTGTTCTTTGCCTTTGAGGTATTTTTCTTTGAGAAAAAAAGAAAAGGAACCAATCAATAACTTTGGCATTATCTGGCCTCCACAGAATTTGACAAATTCTTGGGTTGCTACATCACTAATAAGGTTTTCTAGGGATTGTAGTGCCCTTTTAGTCACTGCCCATCACCGTACTTTGATCTTCAAAAAAGTGTTAAGAGGGAAAAGAAGAAAGAAGGGAAGAAGAGAGAGAAAGAAGGAAGGAAGGAAGGAAGGAAGGAAGGAAGGAAGGAAGGAAGAAGGAAG
>NW_026059414.1:0-39150 GCF_023721935.1 Panthera uncia
TGTCTGTGAGCTTCCCATTACAAAGCACAGAAACCAGACGAAAATACATTTCTTCAATAAAACTGGCGATATATATGACAGTGCTCCCGTTAATATGTCCATTAGTTGGAAATAGCAGACTGTATTCTTTGCCTTATTTACTAAGTCTTCTGGAAGTTGGAGGTGGTAGGCTAGCAAACTTGGATTCAAATCCTCTCTGACCGTGATAATACACTTATGAGCATAGCAGCAGTAACAGTGGCTCTGTATGGAGTCCTGACCAGTGCAGGGCTGTGCTATGTGCTTTCCAGATACAATGCCATTGAGCCATCCAAGGATGCTGTAAAATTGACGTGGCCCTTCCATTTTACAGATTGGGAAGGCAAGGCTTCGAAGAGCGGGCAAGTTTTCTTCAGCTCAGCTCCGAAGCTAAAGAATGTGCCCTTAATCACTAGGCTCTGTCGCATTTCACTGGAACAATCTTGAGAAGTAATTTCTTCAGATGACATTTCATCTCATATGGGTGTATTGACTCCACCTTACACGGTGGTTTGGAAGTATTGACACAATGGCTGTAAGATACTCAGCACAGAAAGGGCACTATATAAAGTGTTCTTGTTTTTTACTTTCCTGTGTTCCCATAAGAGTTGTAAATCTGGATGACAAGAAGGAGGAGAACAAAAATACCTAGGTTATGTCGCTCCACCCAAACCTCTAAAATTCAGGGGTTTGAATCTGTTATTTCCTTAACAGGTTCTGGAGTCATTGAACGTGTTTAGGAAAGATAATGGCCAGACCGACTGGGCTAAGTTATGGTGTAGACAAGCCTTTTAAAACTTAATAGGTAGGATTATATGCAAATCTAATTCTTTTTACTCCAGTGAGTTCCAGGAATCATTTGTTGGCTTTTGCTTTGTTTTTGTTACAGACAAACTTACTTAGGGGAAGGGCCATTTAAGCCCTTCAGTTTCTCAGTTATCCAAAGTTTGGATTTTGAGATGTCAGCGCTCCTTAAAGTAAGGAAAGTATAGTATCTTCCCTGTCACACTTTTTTTTCCTTTTCACCATGTAGATTTTCTATTTCTATTTTGAAGTTACTTTTTTTGGTAGCGTCTCTGCCTTTCTGGTACTGTGTAGAACATTAGAACACACAACCTGAGGAGAGAAGCGATGTAGTTAGTGTGACCCCAGAAATGACTGTCCAGAATGTGACGCTTGAGACAGAGAAGGAATGTCCTGTTATTAAGAATGAGTCCAGGACAGAAAGCTTCAACCGGACTGTCCCAGATCAAGCAGAACATGTATGCTCATCCTAGGCAGATTCTCCATGTCCAAAGACTGGACTTCACACCCAGAGTCCTTTAGTCCAGGTCCTGGGCTGTTTCTGCCTCCTTACGCAATTGTTAACAAAGTCAGGGCAAGTCATGTTTACATCCTCAAATCGTCGTAACTAAGACATGAGTTAATGATGAACACATGAGTCAAATTTCATGTTGTCAAAACCAGCAATAATTTATTTTCCCTATGGATCAAATAGTTCCTATTGGGCCTTCACCAAAAAACAAAAGTTATGATAACTAAGATAAATTACTTTTTCTGCCCACCTGCTGTGTAGATTGACAGTGATTTCATCTAGTAACAATTGAGATGGCTCTGATATAGCAGAGGGGACAGATACTCTTGATAGTGGCATCAATATGATTTTTGAAACTCGTGTTTATGGACACAAAGCTCTTGGTGCTAAAAATAAATATAGCTGTTACTGATGGACTTCCTTAGTTTCTCCTATTGTTAATTTACAGACATGCATGCATGCATACACACACACACACACACACACACACACACACAGGTTAAAAGAAAAAGTGCTCAAATTTCTCTTTCAAGAACTAATTGCCTTTGGTCCGAAATCTATAATGGCTTCTTAACAACTGCTATGCACTATTGGATAAATATGTATGCAATTGAAGCCGTTAAAAAAAAAAGAACCAAGACTGTAATAGTCAACAGACTGGACCAACAAGGAGTTGGGGAGACATTAAAGGAAATTCCAAACCCAGTAGACCATAGCTGTCACAGCCATGTGGGTAGACACTTTTGCCAGTGAGGAGACAAGATGTAACAACTCCTTTGGTCATGTCATGGCCTAATTACACACTTCTCAGGTTGCAGATCATTGACTTGATAGGCCACAAAGAAGCAAATAAAACCTATCCTATAGTAGCATCATCAGGATCCTTCAGCTGTGAAGGGTTTCGAGACAGGTGAGAAAGCCTGGTACTTTCTAGAGGCAGGTCAGAAACTTCCAAGGAGAATGGGTACACGGAGACTCTGGAGGAGCCCTTTCCACAGCAAATACAGAGCTCCTCATGGAAGACAGCTTCCCAGTCAAGGAGAAGGAAATACACACACAATAGAATCTTAGTTCATGAATGTGACAAACATTGAACACACTCTACTTCTTTGCTTTTTTTTTTTTTTTCTTTTGTCTTTTTTGTCCCTGTGTAATACACTATAGGCTGTCTTTTAAGGTAAGAGGGAACTTTTCACTAAAAATTTCTAGTATTTCCTTTAAAGTTATCGAAACAAGTTCTGGGAGAAGTTTAAATTTTTTCCCAGTAGAACTGATTTCTGTTTAAATGTGGCCTCTGTGCTATTTCCATATTTGTGCGCAGTACGTGCATGTGAACAGTCATTGTACAGAAATAAATGATTTCTCATGATTTTCTCCCTGGTGTGAATCACAGTGATTGATTCCTCTGGAATTAAATTCTCCTCAAAACCGTAGTGTAGTTCATACTTAATTAACACAAAACGTTTAGAGTAGGGACCACTATCAGGAATTACAGAGACGGTAGTTTGGAGGTGAATGTTTGAGGCAATCTCTGTAAGGAGTAACTAACTCATCAATTTTGTCATTGTTCCTGGGCTTATTCTTGCCACATTAGGATGTGTGAATGTTTGAATAGATCAATAGATTGTGGAGAGATGAGACATAATCAAAGCTCAACACCCTTTTCCCTTAATTATCGTAATCACTTAAATTGAAATGCTTTGGACTTGAGATTATAGAAATACACCAAACATCTGATAACCTGCATCAGCACTTTGCACTGCGTTTGTAGGCTCAGAATGCCTTTACAAAGAAAACCATGATTGTTGGATGCTTCGATCAGCCTCTCAATCTCCATCTCTGTTCATGGTCCACTTTTGTAATTTGAAGTTATAAACTGCATTAAAAGATGAGGGACATGTTTTCTTCACCGTTTCTGCATAGGTAGAGGGTGTGTGGGCTACATTTAGTTAGTAGGATATGAGCTCAGGTGGTCAGGTGGGTGCATGTTAAACATGCATCCTGGACACTATCAGCTGCATAGCCTTTCTGGAATGATGGATTGTTTCTCTGCTATTCTTTAAATTATTGTCTTCAGTTTCTCTATCTCAAAATTAAACAATGGAGAAAGAGTGATCGCCTTAGTCCATTCTGAAATTTTAAGATTGGAGTGGCTCATTGTGAGGGTCCCAAGAGCCCTGCAAAGCATGGTTCCCACACCAACCCAGTTGGCCTCACCAGGAGCTTGTGGGAAATGCAGAATCTCAAACCCACCCCAGCCCTGTTGTGTCAGAATCTGTACCCTCAAGATCCCCGGGTGGTTTGGATGACATTTGAGAAGCATCCCCATAGAGGGCAAGCTTCAGTGCTACCCCCTATGCAGCAAATAATGTTGACATTCTACAAAGCTTGAAGCATGTAGGATAATTTGTCTTAGCAAATTGTTGGTTTGTAGTCATTTCTCTATTTTCCCTTCCTCAGTGAGAAAATAAGAATCATCCATGGTTGGAGGTCCCTCGCAATCCATCCTGAGGGAATTCCCCCTCCCCCAACTAGTCTAGGGCCACGGTCAATCATTTTCTTTACCCTAAAGATTTCTGGATAATGCAAATGATTTCATGCTAGTATTTTCTCATTGACTGTGTAATAACCTCAGGCTGATGTAAACCATACCCTGGAAAAATCCCACCGGATTCCTCTTCCCTTTACTGAGCCTCAGTTTTCTCATTTTGCTAAATGGAGACCATCATACCAGTTACAGTCAAAAGGAGATGAAGGTGAACATTACTTCATAAACTACAGGAGGTGGTGAAAATGAGTGGGGTTCTCAATAGCTCAACTGTTCATTGACAGATATTTTAGAGTATAAGGTATTACTTGAAAGCACTGAGTATATCCAGACCAGAGCAAACAAAATTAAATCCACTTGAAAGTGGGAGTCATTTTTAGAGGAGGCTCTAATACCCCTGTAACACTAACATTCTGGGAACCTGTGCCTTACTCAGCTGCCCACAACTTAGAAATTGTCTGCTCAGGATTTGAGGCAAAGTCTTTTGTAATCACTGTACCTACTTTGAGGCATGCGTTAGCAAATCTTTGCTGTTCATCTGTAGCATCTGATCAGGGATTTAGATTTAGGCTAACATTACTTACTACAGAGATAATACAGGCAAGCTAAGGGACCTCATCTTTAAAGTGGGGCTGTTGAGTGATGCCTGCCTGATTGGTTGTTGTCGAATTAGTGTGGTCGTGAGCAGAGAGCTCCTCAAGTAGCACCTGACACTAAAGGACTCTCAGGATGGGATATTACCATTAGCATCACTAAACGATGGGTGTATTTTGTTTTGTTCCTGTAGGAGCAAGTTTTCTGGCTTAGAAGAATATTTTGACCATGGAGGGTTTTATTTTTAAATACTGACTTCCATTTTAGAAATATCAAAATAGGGATACCTAAAATGTGCTAAGGGAGTAGATCTTAAGTGTTCTCACCACACACAAAAAGTAACAATATGAAATGATGGATATGTTGATTAGCTTGACTATGATGATCATTTCATAATATGCACATATATTAAATCATCTCTTTTAAAAAGTACATCCTACAACCCAATTATATTCAGTTTTCTTTTTTAAGTTTATCTATTTATTTTGAGACAGAGCGCAAGTAGGGGAGGGGCAGAGAGAGAGAGGGAGGGAGGGAGGGAGAGTGTCCCAAGCAGGCTCCACACTGTCGTGCAAAGCCCAATGCGGGGCTTAAACTCATGAACTGTGAGATCATAATCTGGGCCAAAGTCAGATGTTTAAGTGACTGAACCACCCCAGCACCCCATATATTAATTTTTATTTGTCGACCATACCTCAGTAAAACTTGGGGAAAAATAGTTTGGGCCAAAAAAAAAAAATTCTGAAGGAAGAAGCCACTGGACCCATGAGATCAAACAGCCTGTTTTTGTGTTCACCTTTCTCTTTTCTGTCTTTGGAGGAGTCCAGGCTACCAGGGACACGTCAGCTTTGTAGGAAAAATGACCAGTTCTTGTGGCATAAACCCAGCCCCCACATTACCACTGCTTTAGATTTCTGTACAACCAGTTTGTCTACAGAGACTTACTTTTCAAAAACTGAAACGAAATCTGCCACTGTTGCTCTTTTCTCATTGCCACTGGTGAGAGCTCCAGTATCTGGGGGTGGTTGTGGGTTATCAGAATCCCCTGGGGATTTGGAAGGTTCTGGACCTTTCCACCACCGCACTCACTCCATTGTGCACATAACTCATAGGTGGGCGCAGACCTTCTCAGCGTGGCCTCTCCGGCCTCCAGAGCCTCAGCCCCAATACCATGTGCTCCTGCCCACCTCACTAAGCACGGGACTCCTCTCCTCTACAGGACAGCTGCTTCCCCATGAGAACACACATAGCTGTTCCCAGAACTGGCCAGACCCATTTCCAACCCTGCATCAGAAAGTCGATCTCTTTTAGGAGCTCCTCTGTGTCCCTCTCATCTTCCCGGAGGCACCTGTAACCTCAAAGGGCTGTTCCCTGTCCCCCTTTTGGCCTAAAACTGTGAAAGCCCCGCACTTAAAAACACAAATGCCTTTCTCTTTGGGGAGAGAAGACAGCTATCCTTCATGAGTTCGCACAGCCCAAAAAAATAAATGGCAGTTTACCCACAAATGAAGTGCTTTCACATTCATGTTCTCATCATAGTGCAAAAAAAATAAAACAAAATAAAATAAATCTAAGGGAGGCCTGTGCTATTTGTGTCCCCATTTTCCAGATGAGGAAACTGAGGCCCAGGAAGGTGACAGGGCAGGGCTTCCAGATTCACCATTTGTTCTCTTTTCCCTGAGGAAAAAAGTAGGGGGAACTGAGGAGATTGCTCAAGTTGGGAGAAACTAAAATTACAGAAGTGGACTGCTCTCAGGGTCTCCAGGGAATGGGCACGCACTTGGATTTGAATTTCTTAAACCCAGAAGTTTTGGATGGAATATTCAAATTGAGGATAGATCCAGAGCAGTCACCTCCTTTCCCAAGTAAACTTTAGTTTTCAAAATGTGCTCAGTGTTAGTATTAGCAACTGCAACTAAATGAAATGATTCTAAGTGTATGTTAAAGGGAAATGCTTTCCCTTTAAAGATGAAAAGGATCGGGAGAGACCCTTTCAGAGGATTCTACAGTCAATCTGTCTGTTTGCTTGCTGCTTTGTCTGTTTACACCGCATCTCATTCTACAGTTTGCCACCGCCTCTCCAAGTACATGTAATTCAATACTGAAACATAAATAGAAATAACGACAGGGCAGTGAAAAACATACATTTGAATGGGCTTTTTATAATTGTAGAGTTTTAGAACTGAGTCGGGGGAAAGGAGGTAAAATACTGATTGCAAATGTGTAAAATTGAAATATAAATTAGGTTATGAGCTTCCAGACAGCCAAGCCCAATACAGATGCTGCACAGTGATTTAAAGGCCAGGAGCACAAGGTCCCATCCCTTTGGCTTAGCTGGGTGTCTGGCAGGTAGCAAACCCTCATGAACCATCTGAGAATTCAGTGAACAAGAGGAGTGAGCTATTCAGTAAAGTCAGCAAAAAGAATTTTAATGGAAGCACCTTATTTCTGCATGTTATGTGTAACTATTCAGAAGACGTTCATGGCTGGATTCCATATGACCCTTCCAGCAGCTTCTTAATATGAACAGGAAGAATTCCTGATTAGTGTGTGTTTCTACCTTAATCCCACATGTCTAGAAGGAGGCATCGTGGTAAGCACAGCACAGTTTTAAAAATTAATAAGTAATGTATTAAACAATATATATAATTATTATAATAATATAATTTCCAAAAACTAAAATATCAGCAATTAAAAATGTGGCTGTCAACACTAGTGCCGTTTAATTGAAAAACCAGAGGACACAGCTCTCTTCCCTGCAGAGTCAGGGCACTTAAGTTCAAAGAAATAGTCATACAGTGAAATGTCAGTTCTCAGTGCTGGCTGACACTTGGGATCACCAGAGTGGCTTTTCGGGAATACCTGGGCCTGGGAATTACTCTCAAAGATTCTGACGTAAAAAGATTGGGAAATGGACCTGGTCATTAGTATTTTATTTTTAAAAAATTATATATACAGCATTAAGATACTCTGCCTTACAACCAACAGGTGGCCAGAATCTACAGATAGAATTAATTTGACTTTGTGCACTGCTGTCTTGGGACATCTTGACTGCCATGTGCCGGAGTTGAAGACTAACTTCTAAGGCCCTAGGGAATTTGCACTAGATAGCCTTGGAGGGTTTTAATCACATGTAAGTGTGTGTGTGTGTGTGTGTGTGTGTGTGTGTGTGGGCGTGGGCTTGCTAGCTTCCATATTCATAGCATTAGATACTAGAAGACTGCCATGAGTGATATCCACCCAGAGTTTTGCATAACAATAGTGACATGACAGAATTAAAAGGCCAAAGAATGAGAAGTGACCAGAATTTCCAACAGTAAAACTGAACACCAGTGTTCTTTGATGGGAGAACATTTCCTGTCTGCTCTCCCTCCTCCCCTGCCTGTGCCCCAACCTTTACTCTGTCTCCATACCTAGCTTCTCACATTCCCTCCAGCAATACTGGCTGGCTACTATTTTAATTTGACTCTTAGAGTTCAGCCGTGGGTAATTTTTAGAAGAAAGAAAATTACAGAGAGATGAGATTTCGCCTAAGAAGAAAAGTGGGGTAGAAGGATGATGTGGCAGGTCACAGGACTAATTTAAATGTACCACCAGCTGAGTCAGATGCAGAGTCTAGATGGTTGGTCTATGAAAACCATGGTAAAACATAATGAAGTCTGGTGATAGAATGAAAAAGAAAGACCATGGCCCGTGTCATTCCACACTGCAAGTTGCTAAAGCAGAATATAATTATCCCTCTCAAACTTCAATTAACATCATACTCAAAGGAGAATCCAGATTCTGTGTTATTTTGTCGGTAGGAATGAAAGGTTCAGGACAGTTTCAGGAGGTTCCTCCGTAGAGACGTTTCACTCCACTGCTGACTCAGCACCCCAACATGGGTGCCCCTCAGCACAATCTTAGTGAAGAAGAGTCGGGGTCTTGAGCCAACCCAGCTGTGTTCAGATTTCACCTCCACCAACTTGCACATGGTCATGACCTACACCTCCACTTCCTCATCTATAAAGACTGGGATAGGAAGAGGGGGTGTAGAGAAAATTAAATCAGTTAATACATAGATACAGGGCTTGGCCACCTCCTGTCATGGATAAGTACTCCATCGACATCGGGTCACTGGCTCTTTGACACCAACACTCCAAAGAGCCGAGACGAATGTAGCCTTCTTCCTCGTGCTCAGCGATCAACCGTTTCATTCTTTTTCCTAAATTAGTAATCCTCCCTCCTCCCACAAAGCCTCCCCCTGTCAATCTTCCTGGGAGAGTAGGAAGATTTCTGAAATGAAAATGGGACTGAACTTGCAGGAAATTTCTCCGCAATGTTCCCAGATGTCCCCATGGTAAGAATTACCTGGAATGATGATTCTCTTCCAGGAGCAGCAGACACTTAGGACTGGTGAATGGGTCCCCAGAGCTTGTCAGTAACCAGGCCTGGGTTCTCACCAAATGGACAGATGTTCACATCTCTTTCCTGGAAGTTCTGATTCGGGGGGTCAGGGCTGAAACCCAGACGTCTGTTTTTAGCATCTATATTTTAGCACTCTAATTAATTCTTATCTTCAGGGAAGTTTGAGAAATTCTGCAGTAGAGAGAGGGTTCAAAAATAGAAAGGAATCCTAGGTGGAAAAATTGGTAAAGAGAATTAGATGCAGACTCAGAAGGCAAGTGGAAAGACCCAGCAAAGATCCTATTGAGTTTGTTCATGGAAGATACTGAAATAAGAGAAACACGGGGGGAATTAGATACAGAGAGCATGACATTGTGGCCACCGTTAGACCACCTTCGCTTTCAGAAATGAGGTTCTTTCTTTATAAGTTTTTTAAGAATAGTTGGGGAGATATATATATATGTATATACATATGTATATACACATATACATATATTTAAATTTTAGAGAGGTAAGGAGGGGAAAGGGGAGAGGGAGGTAAAGAGAAAGGGGGGGAAAGAGGGGGCAGGGGGAGAGAGAGAGAATCTTAACCAGGCCCACACTCGGCACAGAATCCTACATTACCTGCTGAATATTTCCTAAACTACCTCATTCCACAGTCTGCCCCAGACCAATTAGGCTAGGACCACAGGAGAAGGGCCTGGGCTTTCCCGTTATTTTCACCTCTCCCTGTGAGTCTAAGGAACTAGACTTAACCATTCAGCTAGACAAGTGGCCCTCAGCCTTGGCTTGTATGAGAGTTACCTGGAGCTCTTTAGAAACTACAAATACCCAAGACCCACTCACAGAGATTCCCATATAACCAGTCTTAGGTGTAGCATGATCACTGAGAATTTTAGAAGGGCACCACGTGTTTTTACAGTGTGCAGCCAAGGCTGAGAACCACTTGGCCAGACTTTATCCTCTATAACCAGTTTTCTGAACATCAGGGGCAGCTGCTCTTGCAGTTTAAATTCTTTGGTCTGTGTTGAGAGTGCAGAGCAGACTAGGAGTAGCATGGGGGTCAAGACCCATGCCAGTCTCCTCTCTCCTCCTGAGAGGTGAGCCCACCCACACTGTCCAGAGTGCACATGCACTGCTTTGGTCATTTAGTTTGCCCTGCCCTTGCTTGGGGGTAGCAGATTTCCCAGCTACATTGTTAATCTCTTTGATCATACCTCTCTCTGGTCATTTGGGGTAAATGATTCCACTGAGAGGGTCATGGATGATCCACATATGGGGCTGAGAGAGATGGTTTTTGTCTTAAAGGTCAAGTGGGGAGAGACAGAACTGTATATCAAAATTGCCTAACAGTGGACAGAGACATCACCATGAAACCTATCCCTTATAATTCTTCCCAGATTCCTCTGTTGGCCTCCCATGTGGGCCACATTGGCCTGATATCCCTCCCCAGGCTATTATTTGGCAGACATCTCCTTTTATACTTATAATCAGTATAGCGGGAGGGCTGATCATGCAGGTTGACTCCATGGAATTAATGAGCTCCATAAAAAGGCAGTTTTCTGAAATGGATGTAGTGGGATTGTTTGCGTGGAATTAAAAGAAAATAAATAGCAGTAGAGAACTGATACATCCAAATAACTATTTTGCAAATACGTTTTAATAATTCTTTTTTGGTACTGCCGCAGAGTCCATGATATATCCCTTAAAATATCACTACTGGCAATAACTTTATGCTTTGATGTAGATTTGATTTGATAGTCGGCCATCTTCTGAGCCAACTCTCCGAGTCATACCCTTTGTTCAGAGATTTTTCTCAGGAATCCTAGAGACACTCTAAAAAAATTCAAGATATATAAGTTGCCCGAGAGAGAGAGAGAGAGAGAGCAAGCGAGCGAGCTGGGGGTGGGGAGGAGAGGGAGAGGAAAAAGAAAGGAAGGAAGGGAATGGAGAAATAGTAGCATTATTTTTAAGAGTATGTGTATCATAAGGCGCCTGGGTGGCTCAGTTGGTTGAGCGTCCAACTTCGGCTCAGGTCATAATCTCACGGTCTGTGAGTTTGAGCCCTGTGTCACACTCTGTGCTGACAGCTCAGAGCCTGGAACCTGCTTCAGGTTCTGTGTGTGTGTGTCTCTCTCTCAAAATAAATAAGCATTAACAAAAATTAAGACAAAAAAAAAAAAAGAGAATGTATCATGTCCCAAGGAAGAGTGCTGTGAAACACAACCATCATATGTTCTAAAATTCTGGTACAATTAAAGACAAAGGTCTGATGTCTTTGTAAATATACTGGTAGGTTGTGTTCTTAAAACTTTTTCCTTCTTCAGTCAATCACCATTGTATATCTGTGTTGGTTGCCTCTTGTGGTTCTCCTAATGTCTGGCAGGAGGGACAGTTCTGTAGGGAAAATGCAGAAGTGAGATACAAGGTGGCAGATTATTCTGGGACGATAGGGTCTGAATTGGATAGAACCATCTCACTAACGAGGCCCACCCTATAGTTGAGGAATGGCTATACAAAGAGTTTGCCCCTTTGGATGCACCAGGCTGCCGCTCTTGGTAATAAAGTGTTATTCTTGTGAGCATACTATAAACAGAAGTCCTTCCAAGGGCTTGTTTGGTCCATACACATATGAATTTCATGCATGCAATTTGAGCTGCCCATATCGTGTTCCCCCTTGAGGCATTCAGAGGTGAACAAGTGAAAACAAATATTCAAACCCAAATATCTTCATTTTCAGGGATATTAATTGTACTGCTCCTCAAACCTCAGAAATTTGAAGCCAGGTATTGGTGGGGCTCAAAAAGTCTGTGTCCAAGCAGAAAGAGAGCAGGAATCCAGTGACACTAACGTTCTTATTCTTTTAAGAGAAGTGATAAATGAACTTGGCTGTGACTTTTGTTATATGGAAGAAAGACATAAGAAATACTATTTTCAGAGCATGTATAATTTTGTTTAGATTTCATTGGTGTGGAAATAGCTAGAATTTTCAAGTGAATGCCAAATTCTAGTGAATTTTCCAGTGGTAGCTCTATTTATATTTCAGAGTGTACCTCTTGCAAAAGTAAAACTTTCTTAAGGTGTTTTAAGAAATGCTCAATCACTAGGTACTTTTTGGAATCATTAAAACATTTGAAGAAGACCAATCAAAGACCCCAAAAATGCATTTAATCTTGCTTCTTAATGATTCATACACTACAGAAAAATCTAACAAACAAGAACCAGAAGGCTCTATCCTACTGCTTCTGAGGCATTTAAGATTCCAGCTAATCTCATTGGGGCATTTTTATAATCTGCCTCCCACAGACGTTCTCATTTCTAGAGAAATAAACAGTGTGTCTGAATTAGAACACATTTCATTGTGAAAATGCCACAGTTGGAAACATCTTAAGAGAGTTTTATCATCTTCCTGGATTTACTAAATCAAAGTAAAATAGCATTTTCCATTTTAATTTTCTTTTAAACACTGCATCATTAAAAATAATTTGGTGAGATGGGATTTACTCCAATAGAGGAATTCTCTTACGTTCTTTGTGTAGCCAGCCTAGTTTGGTGAGGAAATTATTATCTATAACATGAGACCATATAACCATTCTCTTCTGAAATGACAGCAATTTCTTTTTCTTTCCTTTAAAATTTTTTTGATATTATACTACAATAATAAAGTCTGGAATTTTATGATTTTTCGTAGCTAGCTGCAGTACCCCATTTTTCCTAATGGACAGTCTGTATTTTCTTTAAATGTAATTTGCATTTAGTGTAGAAATTCCAAGCGCAGTTTGAAATGCCCCGGCCTTAGAAACATATCCTCGCGTGACGTCCTGGTAACACTCAGTACTCCTATGTCAGTGCAATAGTGTGTACACACACACCCCACCCCCGTTCTCACATCACCCCCGATTCCACTGGTGAGGCCCCCCGCATGCCTGGTTCATGATCCTTCTAAACTCTCCCAAGTCCTAGCCATATCAACACTTTCCCTTACAACATCCATTCGAACACAGCGCCCTCCCTCCCCGCATCTGAATACATCTACCCAGTTGGCAGAGAGCACATTTCTCCCTGAGCGAGCAGTATTGTGAATTTTATCTTCTCTTCCAGAAATCAGTTCGTCTTCGTTGCAGCAGATGAAATTTCTTGTAACACCTCTGCAGGTAACAAACATTGCTACTTCTTGACGCATCCATCCAAGTCTCAATATTCTTTCTTTCTTTTTTTTTTTTTTCCTTCACATGCTGCAATTGGTCACTCTAGAAAGTTGAGTTGAAAAAAAAACAAAAACAAAGTCCATATATCTTTGGAGTATAGCTGAAGCCTTGAGCCTCTGTTGTCTAAAAAGACACTAGGCGTTTTGCTAACTTGGGTACTTTATTTCCAGTTTTAATACTACATGATCTAGAAAAGTAAGACTGTGTTGGATGAAGCCACAATGCAATCTTACGGTATAAACACTTATGTTAAAACGCTGAAAGGGGAGTCTAGGGATGCACATGTGTGACTTGTATGTTTTTTGACATATTTTGCCTGGGTTCACACAGATGTGTATGTGAATTATACTGATCTGTATTGAATGACTGGTTATATATCATAGACCCTAAAAGACTGACTCCATATAACTAGAGGCATTGGGGAATACAATTATCTCCATCTCATAAGAAGGGGATCTTCACTCTATGAATCAAAGATCCCCTGTCTCCTTTCTTGTAAAACCTATTACAAGTAGCAGGATTTAGAGAGACAAAGTCTTCTGCTTTTGAAATCAGGGCATTGGCAAATGGAAATCGCACAGTTGCATGATGTGTCCATCAAAATCACACCTTTCTGCTTTGATGTGGTTCAGAAGAGTTATGTTTGGATTTTCATTAGCTTGGAATTACTTGATTAAATGTCAAGATAGGTGAGTGCTAACAGATTCTTTGTTTTGTTTTGTTTTGTTTTTTGTTTGGTTTCGTTTGCTTTTAAGCCTAAACTATGACCAAAACAATTACTAGGAGATCTTCCCAATATGTGGCTTCTAGCCAACAAGGGAGGACTGTACAGCTTATTAACATGTAGTTGAGTATGACGTGACCTTCAAAGCCTACATTAAATAGAGCCTTGCAAATAGACATTCATCTGCTCCAATCACATTTTATCGATGGAGCAGTAAATGCAAGCTTGCTTGCTAACACTTCCCTCCCTACTTACAGTCTTTGGTGAGAAGAAACTGAATTAATGGAAGGGCAGATTGCTAGGAGCATGTCCCTAGCCCCGTCTGTCCTAAAAGGCAAGGCTTCTTTCATTGATAAGAGTCCGTGTCAATATTTTTAATGGCGGAAAGTCTTAACCTGGGAGTTCGTGAGGTATGCATGTTCATATTTTAAAGTGACAGCTTACTCCATTTCTATCAAACCCCTTGGATAAAGGCTCTTCTATTTTCCTTCCTCGACCCCTACCCTCCAACATCTGTTTCCCCCCGCGAGCGGTGGTGACATCCCTAACGCATCACTAATACTTAATAGTAGAAGGGGGGGGTGGGATACTTGTGTAGCTGGACGTGGTGGGGAATGTTCCTGGGATGCAAGAGACATTTCACATGTTCAAAACCTTGAAAAGGGAGCATGCGTCCGGAGGGGTAGCCGACTGGGGGTGGGGAAGGGATGTTGGTTTAAGCTGCTAACAGATGTCATGTGTGGAGAGGCTGTCTTCCACAGCCTCTACGTATCCTGTTAAAATGCATGCATGTTCCGGTGTGTCTCAGGTTATATTTTGACATCACAGATCACACACTGCAAAGTTACAGCCTCAGAGGTAGATATCGATTTCGTCCCGTGCCTTAACAAACCCTGCCTTGTAAGCAATGGTCCACATACACTATTGCTGAAAGAGGCGGCAGATAATGAAAGTTTGCCTGGTAGACCGAGTGTGTTCACCTTACCTTATCTGATTTAGGATGGCTCTTCAGTAAATTCTTAATGAATTGCTATTGATCAGATTTCAAATTGAGAGAGATATCCCTGTTGCTTTGATGGCCGTATTAATAATATGTTGCATGCTTCATAAGGTCCCATTTGAAGTCTGAATTCTGAACCAAGCATGAAAAAGGAGACACCCGTATCAATCAAGTGTCAAATTATCTCCTAGCCAGTCCTCCCTCCTCATAAAGTGAATATGGAAAAACAGAACCGGTCGGTTACAAAGGTTGTGTACTCATGGTTTCAATGAAGACCCCGAGGGGAGCTCCTCATGTGCCCCCTCCCCCATGCTGGGAGAACCCAGGGCATCCCCATTCTAATCAACAAAACCATCCCCACATGCAGAACACTCCAAAGGGCAGGTCTCTTGAATCCCGGTATCTACTGGATTTCAGCGTTTGACACAAGCCAGTTTCTCTCCTTTTAGATGAAGAAAGAAATCAACAAGATGCTTAAAATCTCAGTTTTGAGGGCCTGGTGGATTTTATAACTGAAATTCTTATAAAGATGTGTTATTCTTGCACAGCTGCCTCTCAGGGCAGAGCTGACCGGGTTTGTCTCTGGCTCGGGGTAGAGATGGTGAGGTGAAAATTGCCAGGTGGTACTGGCAGCACTGAAGGGTTGTTTCTTCCTGTTTCCAAAGGAAACGTGACGGTTTGTTACTTGGGTCATTTGGAGAGGATGCCAAAATGTTGGTTCTGCTTCGGCTAGCCACGTAGAAGAAACGTTTCTCATTAGCATGTGTGGTTTGTGAGACTGTATTTACATTTATTTTCTTACTCAGTGTTCTGCTTCGGCTAGCCACGTAGAAGAAACGTTTCTCATTAGCATGTGTGGTTTGTGAGACTGTATTTACATTTATTTTCTTACTCAGTGTCTCCAGCAATGGTGTTCATTGTTTTGGTTTGGTTGCTCCTGAAAGATAAGTACCCATGTGGGTGACACTGGCGACTGGCCTTTTGACAACAGTGCTGAACCCTCAGCATACAGTGCCTCCCCACCTTGGACGCTCAGCTTCTCATTCTATAGCAATGAGACCCTTTCAAGAGTCAGATCCTGTAAGAGATTGCAAAAGGGACTTTCCCAGGACCGGCTAGTGATTGTAGTAGAAGTAGAATATGGGTCTTGCCCAAGAATGGAGGTCGAAAAGCAAGTTACTTATTTTGGCCGAGCAGCTGGAAATTCATTTCAGTTAATTAATATGTATTGAGTCATCACTGTGTATCAGCAACTGTTATGAGCCCTCGGGACATAGCATTAAATAAGCCAAGAGGAGCCCTTCCTTCAAAGAGCCTCCTTGCCCCCTTTCTAGTGGAGACCACACCCCCAACATGTAGATGGATAGGCACGGAATATTCTTGCATGTAAGTTAAGTTCTACAACAGCTCTAATGAATCAAAGAGCAGAGGGGTGGACCGAAAATAGGATGAACTGCTACCTTAGGTTCAGTGATCACAGAAGATCTGAGAGGGTGACATTTGAACGGGGACCTGAATCTAGTGAGGGTGCAGCCAGGAACGTAACTGTGGAACGGTAAGCATTTCAGGCTGAATGGGCAGCATGTACCAGGGCCATGTGGGTGAGACATGCCCGAGGTGGCCAGGCCCAGCAAGATGTGCAGCATAAGGACAAGTAAGAGCTTTGGAGATAAAATCAGGAAGACAAACAGGGCTCAGGAGAATCAGACGAAACCGTTCAAGATTTAAGTGCGGTAGGAAGGCACTGAAGGGTCACCTGTGATCCGCCTTGATGTTTAAATGGTGAGTTAGACTGCATTGTGGGGAACAGATTACAGGATGGCAAGAGGAGAGAGGGTGCCTGTTGGGAGTGTTTTGCAGCAGTCCAGGGAGGGGTGACAGTGGCTTAGGTTAGGACCGTGGTGAAGGAAGAGCCAAAGTGATAGTCTTCGGGCTGCGTTTTGACAGGAGAACAAGTAGCAGAGGGCAGCAGATGAAAAGCCAATGAGATTGTCTGTGTTAAATGTCCACCCTCTTCATCTTGTTCCGAGGGTGAGCCAGGTATTTCCATAAGGCGCTAAGGCTTTTTGTCACTACTGATGATGAGTGAGCCCTCAATCCCTGCAGTAGCTGTGCCTCAAATGGACTTTGCTGAATTCTCCAGGGTGTAATGATCACTTCCTGTTGTTTGTTGAGCAAATTCTGTGTGCTAGCAAGCATGATAAATTATATGGATACATAACTACATGTGCATGTATGTGCATGTGTAGACATGAACATATGATTTATTACACCAGCTCAGTGAGGTAGAGATCACCCTCATCCTCACTTTGGAGGTAAAAAAGAAAAAAAAATTGCTCAGGCCCAGAGAACTTTGGTAACCTGTCACAAAGCACAATGGAATGCCTCTGATGATGAGGTTCTTACCACTAGACCACACTGCCCCCACGTATTTCTTGTGTTTTGACCTTGGAACATTGACCTTTGCCTCCAGATGGAATTCTCCTACGTTTTTCAGCTGCCTTGTCTTGCTCGTAAAAAGCTAGTATTTGTGAGAGAACATAGTTGTTAACATGTTGAGGGGGCTCAAGGGAACTTGATGGTTCTATAAATGGCTGCTCCGCTCGGTGTTTATTTGACTTGGGCCATCCCCTTCATCAGCAGGTGTGTGTTGAATAGTCTGATGTACAGGGGATTGGTCTGGGTGCAGGGACAGAGTGAAGGGAGCAGCTGCCTTGTCAGGGAACATTCTGTGTATTCCCGGAGATGTCTGTTCCAGGTCACTTCTCCCCAAATCTTTCTTTTGCTGAAAATCAGTGTCTAAGAGTCAACTAACAGGATAATCCATTCCCTGAAAACTACCAGAAACTTGGAACTAGTTGTTTTGGATGCCAGATCCTGGCTCCCAGCTGCCCCCTGCCCAAGAGAGTTTGTGTGAATGCTTGTGTGTTATGGGGTGCAGGTGGAGGCTGGGTCTCCATCTGGTAGCAACTCTTGCCTCCTCCACTGGGCCAGGTACCATCTTAGAGGCATGGAAAGCCAACCTGGGGATACACTCCCAGTTCTTTGTCAGTACTGGACACTAGGTAAGGGTGGAGGTCTGCAAAAAAGCCTTGGCCAAATGGTCATCTTCCAACACCATTAAAACCATCCTCTGTAAACAGGCTGCTATGTACTGTATTAAGTAATTAGAAGCAAGTGCATGGGCACATGGGGTGGCATCATCCCTTCCTTCCTTCCTTCTATCCCTGCCCAACTTGTGCATGCACATGCTCACACAGGCGTGCACACACACACACACACACACGTGCACATCACGCAGCTTCAGATAATATTGAGAAGAAGTTTCCAAATTGGCCATTCCCCTAATTGATCCTTCAGCAAACTTTATCTAATTGTCTTTCCTACATTTTGGTTATTTGATTATTCAGCAAAGTCGTCATGCAGGAAATTGATTTGTAGTTAATTGGTCTGTTTCCAATAAAATGTGATGTGTATTATAATAGGGGAGTGCAGGGTGTTCGGGGAACATATAAACACAGGAACTTAGTAAAAATAATTATAACATTTATTGAGAGCTTGCTGTGCACTAGGCATAGTTCAAAGCTTGTTGCAGGCAACAACAATACCCTATAAAAATAAAATGTCTCTATCAGTTTACTTATAAACATTAAAGATAACCAGATAGCTCTGAATTGGCCTGACTGAGGAAGTTGCTATATCAGTGCAGAATTTGAATTAAAAAAAAAAAAAAAACAGAACAGCAATTATCAAACGTTAGACTGCATGAAAATCACCCTTATTACAAATGCAGAATCCCTTTTCTCTTCCCATGCCTCTGCCCCAGAGATTCTGATTTATAGGTCTGGAGAGAGAGCTTGAAAATCTGCATTCTTTCAAGTTCTGCCAGGTAATTCTAATAGAGGAGCCCTGAGATCACACTTTAGGAACCATAGAACTGATCAGTCAGGAACCTTTCCCCTCTCAATGGTAAGGAAAACATAGGATGGGTTTTTCTAGAGTTGTGTTTTGCAGTATGGTGGCCAATAACTACAGCCCTTGAAATGTGGTGGGTCAAAACAGAGATAAGCTGTAAGTATGAAATACATACTAGATTTGGAAACCGTAGTACAAAACTTATGTAAAATATTTCATTAATAAGCTTTAAGTTGATTACACATTGAAGTGATATTTTAATTAACATCTAAAAATGAGCTGCACCTGTTTCTTTTCACTTTTTAAATGTGGCCACTATAAAACTTAAAATGGCTCATCTTTGGCTCATTATATTTTTATTGGCCAATGCCATCCCAGAGTTTTATTTTCATTCATTTTGCTCAAATGAATATTGAAAGGGTTTGTGTGCCCCAGGAACTGGCCTCTTAGAAGTGAGGGATACTCACCTGGAATTAAAATATTGTGACAGATAATCTATATGTTGGCAGTGCTTCTTGACTTTATGTTTCCATTTTGCCTCCAAGTGAGAGTATATTGTGTGTGCGTGGGCATGCTAGTTGTTCTTGCCGTGCTAGTTAACCTCTTAGAATCCTTGATCTGCTTACATAGGGTGTGGGGCCTCTGGATGCTGACTTCAGGGGTAGTTTTGACACATGGACGCCATGGACTTTAAGTGTTGTGACCCCACCTGGAATAGACAGAAGGCAAAAGCTGTAATCCTAACCATCTTGATAGCATCAATAACTGACACCCATTTGGTTGCTGCCTAACTGGTAACCCTCATCTCAACTCACTATTGCCTTATACAGTCAATGTGGACCATTATTTCCATTCCCAGATGGAGGAAGTGGCCCAGAGAGGAGATGAACTTTCAGAGATTACTCTTTGTGGTTCCCCCAGTAGGTTAAACCCTATCTGGGGCACCATGTTGATTTCCAAGCATGATGGGAAACTCTTAGTGATTTTGGTAGAGCAACTGTCAGGACACAAGGAAGGTGAAACAGCATTTTTAAGAGAAAGATGGCCTTGAGCTTGGCATTAAAGAGAGTGTGGCTCTGGGTCTTTGGCCAAGAGCAGGATTTACTGTGTCTTCTCCACTCCCACGTAGTGGCTGCTACTCTGCTCTGATGAATCCAGAATCATGGTTACTATCTCAGACCTGTTCTGTTGGGATTCAGAATTGGAAGAGGTTTCTGATTGCATGGACAGGGTACAGAAAGGGTGATGCCATCTGATTTGCCATATCTATTTCTCACAGATGTTCTAGGTGTTGGATTTATGTGCATACTTATGTAGACACAGTTCAGATGAGAAAACCATGTGGCTTCCCATTTAGAAGCTTGAGAGCCCATAAGATGCTTTCTTTACTGGTTCTGAGCAAAGAAAACATGAGGCTGAAAACTGTACTTAAGTGATTAGTGAAGGTAACCATTTCAAATCCAAGGTAAGGAAGTGAGCGGCAACAGGATTTGGAAATGTCAGAGTCCAGTTGAGACAACTCTGTGTTGTTCACTTGGAGAATTTCTTCCATTTCTACTCATGTCCTTTTTTGGAGGTTTTGCTATATTTGAAGTGATTTTTCTGGATATTTTGAGTTGTGGGACTGGTTAAGTTCCTCTCTCATGTATCTTGAGACGTTTTAGAATAAAGCTTGGTCACCCTCCATGGTTTATAAATGTGGAAGTCATGGTCTAGGCTAAAGCTAGAGAGGTTATCGTAGTCAAAAAGGAGTGTTTCCCTAGCAAACATGTTCACTGAGGCCAACAGAGCCGGTGAGAGCTCAGACCTCAGTGGAGTCTCCATGAATAGGAACATCCCCTTCTAACCCATCTATCTCTAAATTGTTTCCCATTACACTCAAGTGATTCTCATCCTGAGACGGTCAAGATTTTTCCCCTCCTGTGGCAATCCAAGATGGTGGACTGAGGTCTTGGGAGTCCTCGTATTTCTTCCTGTGGAGATTAGCACCAGTTTTTCCCTGTCTCTTTGCAGTGAAGAGAGATAAGCTCACTGTCCTTGCTACGAATGACCCTGGGAGATTTGCCCCAAATCTTGGCCATGATTACCATTTGTATCTTAATATCTTCTGACACCAGTACACATTATGGCAGCCCAGACTGTACAGCCTGTAAGTTGTGGGGTTCTATGATTTGAGAAAGGAGGGCTTGCATGGTACGTGTTTATATGCATGAAAGTGAGAGCCCATTTACCTTAAATCAGGAAGGAATTGGAAGGGCGTTCTGTGACCGCCTTACTCTAGGTTGCATTCTTTCATCTTTTGAAATGAGGAATTTTGTCTGCGTCCTTAGCTAACAGAAACCCCACAAGCCAAGGGGACCTAGCACATCCTGCAGTCCAAAATCATTAAGGGATTTGTCAAGTCTTTCACCTCTTTCAGTAGGACCATGGGATCTTACTGTGTTCTGCTGAATGTTTTTTAGTGATGGGTATGGGATGGGTGAGTTGGAAAGTATAAATGCCCATAAGACTCTATTTTTGAAAATGGATTGATTTGCAGTTGGATCAGGGAAGGAACCATAGCTGGAGCAGAGCTGAGGGATTCCAAAACCCACATGCCTTCCATCAGTCTTTTTCTTCCTCTTCCTGACTGATAACGAGTGTGGCTCCTTTTGCCACTGAGAATTGCCAAGAGCAGAGCACTTTCCCAAATGCAAAGAATGCCTGATCTGAAGCACATATCCCAGATGCTTTCTCTCAGGATGGGAGGAAAACAACAACTGATTGAATTACACCAGCAACAATGAAAACCAAAGGGCTTTCTTCAAAAAGCCCTTTGGTTTTCATTTGGAAAAGCTCAAGAAAGCAGAGTGATGAAGCAGGATGAACATCTGGGTAGGTGGGGATCCGTCTTCTTGTGCAGGTTAACTTCTGTCTTTCTTCTCACCTGTTGCCTCAGATGCCCAGACTGGGGTGAGCCATGCAAGGGTCCAGACCTCACTTGACCCTCCATGGGAAAGTGCAGAGGAACATCCCTTAGCTACACCATTGCTCTCCAAAGGGCAGGCTGTTACAACTACAGGGTCATGGTGTAGTGCTCCCTTTGCATACTGTGTTGCATGGGTTCATTTTCCCTAATGCCTTGTAGACTATGTCTTAGATACATAATTAGGAGGACACTATAGTCCCTAACAGCGATGCAGAGACCCCAGGGGTCAGAATACATACTCTTTTGGAAGCATACTTTGCAACACTTCTTTGTCACACCTTCTTGCTGCAATTGGGCTGTCCATCAACTGTGAACTCCATCTCTGGGGGAGTTCTTCACTCACCTTTCTGCTCCCCAGGGTTTCCCCAAGCTGTCTCTGGGACCAAAGGCATGGAGAAGTGATGCTCTAGGAAGAATAAAGGTCCTAGGAGTATAAAGGCTCTCAACTGAGAGAGTAAAATACAGGCAGTGAAATTAATTAGTGTCCTTCCTATGTCCCTGTAAGAAAATCACTTCACTCTTAGAATGCTGGTGTGGTACCAGCACAGCTCTATTGTATTTCATTAGCATCCCCCTTGTTTCAACGAGATTTAGATGTTAATAATAAGTAATATTTGCATCTCTGAATAGAATTGGCAAAGCACTTCAACCTACACAGTTTGAGTTCCCCATTCAGTGGGCAGCATTGTTACTTGTTTTTTTCCAACATAACCTTATGCCCAAATGCAGCAGTTTTAAGTACCTCTGTAACTCCTAAATTAGGTAGTGCTTAACTCCAAAAGTATCTGTAGGTTGATTGCTAGAGCTGCACATGATCATATTAGAATAGAATCCTTCCCTTGCCTCTACAGACCCGAGAACTGGGCAGGAGAGAGAGCCTGGCTTGGTAAACTCGGACTCTGATCCCCTGCATCACAATCTCTTGTATCTGTAGAGTGGTTTAAAATGTACCTGGTTTCTTTTCATGCACTTCATCTGTGAAGTAGGCAGGCCTCAAACCCAACAATACCATTTTATGAACAGGAAAATGAGGCTCAGGGAGAACGATTTGCCTAGTCTTTGAGTAAGGACATTGCAAAGGCAGAACTTGACCTTGAGCTTTCTTGTCTCATGCCTTCTCCTCTCCCTAGCACCATGGGTGGCTTCCTGCTTTTCACTTGTTGCTAAGGTCAAAAAAACGTAGGTTCATGATGGCATGGCTACAAGCTGTGGTGAAGTCACCACCAAAGCTGTTATCTCTTACTTCATTGTTTGTTTGGCTTTTCCCTGAAGGATTTTGATGAGCTTGATGGCAACTTGGCCACTGTTCTGTGAACTCTCAGGGGTGATGTGAAATTACACACTCTGTATCTTCAGACTCCCCAGAAACTTTTCTTCTGAGTGTCTTAAGGGTTTTGAATGTCTTTGGGAGCAGCTGACCTGGTATCTTCAGAAAGCCTATCTGGAAGACTCTTTGCTGTTGACACAATACTTCTCTCCTGTTTACTCCTCCCTCTTGCTGCCTTTAGTCATGCAGTGGCATTGGCTTGGCCCCTTGTTCACCTGCACTGTGGCCAGTTCTTTGGCACATGCTGGAGACAAAAAGGCAAACAAAATAGACTTGACGCAACCTTCATGGGGCTGACATTCCTGGGGGGGGGCGGTAAATAATCAGAGAGGTAAGTAAACAAAATTATTATAGACTTGCTATGTTACATGAAGGGTGGGCAAGTGCCAAGACGGTAAGAAGAGAATTAATTTGCATGTGTTCATGGAGCAGTGATGAGGCCTGGAGTCATGTGCCTGGCGCACAGTGAGCAAGGGGTGGATAGGAAAAGATAAGACAGGATTGAAAGAAGGGCAGGGCAACACATGCAAATTTGGGCTTTATAAACCATTGAAGGGTTTTAAACAGGGAAGTGATGTGTTTAGATTTATATTTAACTAGATGGCTGATGGATGGATAGCATATGATAGAAGTAGATTTGTTAGCTATAGCTATAAATGGCTTGTGGTTTGAAGAGGCAAGAGTAGAACCACAGAGACAAGATTTAAGGCTGTTGTGGCTTTGCTTCTGATGAAACATTGATGGGTTAGGTTAAGGTGGTGGTAACATGAAGGGAGTAAAGTGGACACATGGAAGATTCCTTCTGTAATTTTTGATGGATACATTGTGGGGACACAGAGAGCATCATGACCTGATTGCACCATTGTCTACTTTGGCCAGGGATGGGTGTCATGGAGGGTGAGGATATGTGCAGGTTGGTCATAACATGGCGGTTGTAAGACATTTTCCCATCACTCCCACTGAGGTCCCTGGGAATTGCCATTTTTCCTTTGGGCTGTGCTTAGCCAGCTCTGAGGACATTAGGTCGCTGACGTGCCTGGTATTTCTGCTGCAAGAGTAGTGCTCAAGTCCACGTCTTCCCTAATAACCTTGTGTCTAAATTGTAGTGTCACACAAGGGCGTGTTTAGAAATTAGCATTTGAAAAGAAGCCTCCTTGCTTTCAGTTTGAGGTGACATGGTCCCTTTTCCTCTGTGGAAATGAAATTTATTAATCATAATAAAACCATCGGATTCTGAAGGTAGAGGTCACCCTGAGGAGAAAAGGGGCCTGCTCATTTACGAGGAATAGTTCAGTGCTGCTGTATTTTTCTTCTGCGTTGGAAGAGAATGCTGCCAAATTGTTACCTTGGGTTTTCCACAAAGGTTGAAGCTCTGCCCAGTGTTATAGTCAAAAAAGAATTTACCATTAAAGTATGTGGAGGGCAAGGGTGGGAGCTCTCTTCTCATTGAAAACATTCAGACTGTGGATACATTATCTCCCCAAAAGAGGAAATTTTTGCCACAGTAAAACCATTCCCCAAATTAAAACAAAAAAAAATTAATTTCTCTAAATGGGCATTTTCACACTTGTCTTGAAGAAATCCCATCAAAATGATGCTTTGGCAGAGCAAGGCTTTTCAGTTTATCTTTGCATTTTATGTCCTGTTCATACAACCAGCTTTCCTCAGTGAAAGTGCATTAAAATAATCCGATTAGCAGTTTCTTTTTTCTCTAGACCAACGACAGACTATCTTCTCACAAAATGAAAATCAGCGTCAGTCGTATATCATGTCCTTTGACCCCTGTTCACATCTACTTACTTGGGCAGAGGCCCAGCTTTCATGAGGGACCTCCATGAATATACGATTTCTTCAAAAATGTCATCCTTCTTCTGGTTTTAACACACCTTCTGTCTTGGACTTACCTCCATTCTTCCTCCCAGAGACAGAGAGCATTGTTGACTGAAGGTCACCTGATTGAGCCAAATCAATCAAGGGTGTTCCAAAAAATGAAAAGGAAGAGGGGGTTGACCGTTACTTTCCCTGAGAGAATCACCTCAGAAAAGAAACATCCATTCTTGTCACTGCTTTGGAAGATGAGGAGACCACAGTGTTGAAGCAGAAAGCCTCATGTGAGCTCAGTGCCCTTTGAAACAGGCAGGGTGTGTTTAATAAGAGTAAGACATTTGTAATGAGAATTTGGTATAATCAAAAAAAAATTTTTTTTCTCATTTGGGGTCTAACTCAGACCCTAAGAGTTAAAGGTCCTTCACTCCAGCTTCTTCCCATTGTCCCAGACTCCATGATGTGAGCAACTAAATGAGACCCATCCAGTACATTCTTATCCACCTACCATGAGAAAGATGACTGGAAGGAAAATGGGGAAGAGATTGGAAAGGAAAAGAATAACAATAAATGCAAATGAGACTTTAAAAGTTGAGAGGTGAGCTTAAGGTTGATAATACAGACGTTTATTCCTACCTTGTTCCTTCATTCCTTAAAGCAAAGTCCAAGAGTCACAAGCTGTTGATAATTGGCACAGATCCCGTTTAGTGGCCAGTACGTGCATCCTCCAGCTGCTGTGTTGGTTGGTAATAGCACACAGCTGCTGCCTCCTTCGGAGACCTACCCACTGCCCAAGAGTCATTTTAACTCAGAAGTTACCCTCCATTCCTTAAGGAGGCCCACAGATGATGCTTACCTTACATGGGCATTAAAAACCAAGGCACTTGCCTCCAAGCGGGATCAACTCTGCAGGATCAGGTAGAAGCTGGTCTCCAGACCACATCCTTACGTCTTTCTTCTCATGCTCCAACCTGCTCACCTCTCTGTCCTCCTCTTGAAAGCACTCCTCCACAAGGCATGTGCACAAGAATCTCCATTTCAGACTGTGCTTCCAGGGAACCTAACCCAGTTTAACCTGCACCTCAGCTTTGATCATTACCAAAAGACCAATGTTCAAACTGTCTCAAAGAAGATACTTAGAAGGTCATTCAAGTAGGGGTTCTTGACACCTTGGAACGAGCATCCAGGTTGCCCTGAGAAACTAAAGGATCAGTCCTGACTCTGTTTGGCTTTATGACTTTGAGCAAATAACCTAAACTCTCTGAATCTTAATTTCTGATTTGTTGCTGTGTTCAGTTCCTGACACACAGTAGGCATCCTTCTCGTCTTCGTTTATATTCCAAAGCCTGTGCTAGAAGGCGTAGCAGTAGAGGAAGGAGGGTGGGAGAAAGGTATAGAAAAACTCAAAGATGAGATCGCATCATCAAGAAACATTGTCTGAAATGTGTCCCTTCCTAGAACCTGACCTGAGATTGATGAGGTAGACGATCTGGGGTGATAGTATCGAAATCAAATCAGACTAATTCTCATGTGGTGCGGAAAGGTCCTACACACCCTTCAAGGATCCTCCTCTTCAGTACATCTGTTTTTTTCCTCTTCTGAGACGTTGGCCCCTAACTGCACAGACCAGGCCACTTTACCCTTTGTGATCCACCTTGTCTCGCCTGATCGATAGCAGCTGAATTAGGAGAAAAGACCTTCTCTCTTGAGAGTAACATGTCCTCTGTGGGTGCTGGGCTTCTTGAAACCACTCCTTCAAGTTGTTTCCTCTGCCTGCCTCAGTCTCGGCGGTAGCCCTGTGATTGACCTGTGTAGAAATGGTTCAATGAGAGAGAGGAAAGTGAATATTATCTCACACAAGGTTAAATGGACAGAAGAATGTGTTGGGCACAGACGGGCTTCTCTCTGAAAATGAGTAGGGCCCCTCTGCACTGTCTTGGTATTTTTGTATTTTATGGTTGTTATCATGACTCTGTAATAGCATATAATGGATTAATCTTCACCTGCATTTTCCTTTACAGTTACGGACGAGTTTATGCTGCCGACCCCTACCACCACACACTTGCTCCAGCCCCCACCTACAGCGTTGGTGCCATGGTGAGTACCAGTCCCTCCTCTTCCTCATTTCTTCCTGCTTCCCTTCCCTTCCCCCAGCTGGGACCTTACTACGGGTTGACGGTTGACGTACTCTCACTTCCCCTTAATTGAATTTGTCTCTTGTGCTAACAGCAGCTAAAATGCCACATTAATCCTCCCGGTAAACTTGATAAATGTCTTAATTTCTTGGCAATGTAGTGCATGTAAGTTATTATATTTCTAATTTTGCAAGTCTCACCTAGCAGAGCACTTACCTTAATGGAATAATTAGTCATTTTGATAATTAAATCCATCACTAACAGAATGCAGTGTCAATGCAGAACTTTTTTTTTTCTTTTTTTTTTCCCTCCCTTGCTGCTCATTCACATAGCCCCAAGGTTCCAGCCCCAGCACAGACTTCAGAGGAGCTAAGCTGCACACTTCCAGACCTCTGCTGTCAGGCAGCTGAGAATCTGACTGCCTCTCCTCCCCTATTACAATTCATGTTTAAAGTCATAGTCGCCCAGGAAAGAAAATAGAGAGAGGGGCACACTTTGTGTGTGTGCCTAGTACATAAGGAATTAGAAGGAATCAGCTGGGTTTGGGAGTTGTCTTTTGTTTTTTTTTTGGGGGGGGGGGGTGGGTTTTTGTTTTGGGGGGGGGGGGGGGGGGGGCAAAAATGGGAGGTGAGGGTGGGGTGAATTTGCCTGTACTTGTTCAAACTTCTATGCACTAAAACTCTTGAGTACAGTAAGACGTGCCCATCACGTGAGAGCGTATGCAATCATTACAAAGCTTTTGGCATGCAGTTTTCTGCTTGGGGTCAAGAATATCAGTCCTTATCCTAAAAATAAATCCCCATAGGCATTCATTTGAATCGCCAATACTTCTAGAAAAAGTAAATAGCTAAGTGCCACCTCATAGCCATCTAAAGCCATGGCCAGACGAGTCACTGGAGCTTGGTCATAGAAATTCAGCCATGATTTGGAAACATATTATTTTGTACAAGCTCAATTACATCAAACAATTCATCTGTAAACTCCCCTCTCAAGAGCAAATTCCATCCAGGTTGTTGAGCCAAGTCAAGTAAGCAGTTGATTTAAATTTTCATCCTGATTTTGCATTCAGCAACTCTGCCTCAACACCTAGCCCACTTGAGGAATGTGTTGGCAAGGAGAGTTGAATTACTGCATCCAATCAGCTGTCTATATTCAGCCTCTTGAGTGTAGACTGAGCTTTTCCTGACAGAATGTCCTAGTAATGAATCAAACAAACAAACCAAGAGAGAAGGGGCCAATTGTTCCATTGTCCAGCCTGTGTCAGAGACCTTCTCGCTAGCAGGACTGGCCGAGCGCATTTGGTCTTGCAGGGACCTTTCTTTAGAAGGAGCTGTTGGGGGAGGTCAGGACTGGCCAAGAATGAGCTGGGACGGGTAGAGGGTGCCTCCATTTTGGTTGTTTTTGAGTGTCTATTTTTCACATTAGTCTTTTTTGATGACGCACGTGTTGCAAAAGGAAAAATGTAAAAAACACACCCCTCAAATTGCTTTGTTTCAGAATGCTTTTGCACCCCTGACTGATGCCAAGACTAGGAGCCATGCTGATGATGTGGGTCTCGTTCTTTCTTCATTGCAGGCTAGTATATACCGAGGGGGATACAACCGCTTTGCTCCATACTAAATGACAAAACCATTAAAACCTTCCAGTGTGGGGAGAAAGGAAGCTTTCCGAGGCCTGGGTGTTGCAATACATGCAGTAACGCATCATTTTAGCAGCCCTAAAGATTAAAAAAAAAAAAAAAAAAAAAAAAGAGGGAAAAAATTACATTTTTTATCTTATACCTCAGATATTTTGTTCTGTGTATTTTAATATTGTGGGTCTTTAATTTCTGAAGGTTCCGTAGTTGGTTGCTGGCTGTAGGAGTTTTTCTGTGGTTGAAATAGAGAGATGCTAGCTATGAATTAAAACTGGATTAGGGCCATATCCAGAGTGCTATATCATGTAAATGAATTATATATGCTGAATATCAAGCTACTGGGGTTATCAGCTGTTTGGGAAGAGTGTAAGTGACTACAGTAGTCATTTTTTTTTTTTTTTTACTGCATCTGCATTATTTTATTTTATGAATGGGGAAGGGTGGGAGGGTCTTAGGGGATCAGGACTGGGATTTGGGCTAAAAGGAAAAAAATATATAGTAACTGATCAATCTAAATGACCCACTGCACCAACAATCATATATCAGCGGTTCTAAGTTGCTCATTGAGTTCAAGCCAAAGGTTCTGTTATTAAGGGGGTGCTTCTAAAAGCACTTTTTGCATCCAAGTTGAATGAAGCTGTACAAACCCATCCTTTAAACCATTCCACCCGGCAGTATTCAGCTTCTTAACCAGCCGCTAGTTATTTAGGCAAAAACTGCTAGTTAGGCCATCAACAAGCATTCTTTTTATATTTCTTCCAGTATAATAAATTATTGATATCATTGCTGACTTTTATATTATGGGAGGGAAAAAATAACATTAATAAAAAGGTGATAAAAAGCACTGTTTCTATTTTTTTCTTTTTTTCCAAAAAAAAGAAAGTAATAAAAACTTAAATCCTTTGTACCAGTTAAAAAAAAAAATGTATAAAATTTACATCTGTGCAGTGGAGTTGTTAAGTTCTAGAAACAGTCTATGAAGCTTTAGTTTTAGCCTAGTAAACAACTGTTAGAGACAGATGTATAATTTTTATGGAATTACATGATAATCATATTCGGATTTATAGAAGCATTTTACAAGTATTGCAGTCATTGAGTAGAGATAATCATGGTATTTTCATCAGCTTGGTACTTTTTGAAACATGACCGTGTTGTGTGAGCAACCTGCAATTTTTCAGTCCGTGAGATCCTGCCCTCCTACTCTTCCTGGTCCCCAACGATTATCTCAAACCAGGATCTTTAGTTCCATCTCCAAGGCCCAGGACACTTGTCAGAAGGAAGCAAAAAAAAAAAACAAAACAAAAAACAAAAAAAAATAGACCCGCCCTCTTCATCCCGGAAGAACAAAGTCCCCCGCCTGTGAAGCAGGGCCAGAGTGACACAGCCGAAAAATTGCAGTTTGTCTGTACTTCTGTTTGAACTCTTTCCATGTTGTCCTGTTTACAAAAGTTAACCTAAGTTGGGGTATCTGTCACGGGTCTTCCTGTTTTTTGTATTTAAATAAAAAACAAAAAAACCAGCGGCAAGCTGCCCGGGTAGTTGGCCGCCATAGTTCAACCTTCACGTGTTCAGTGCCGGCCCCGTGCAGGCGCGCACTTCAGTAAGTTATCAACTCACCGCTGTGAACCTGCCAACCCGCTGTAACAACTCTGCTTTCAAACAAAACCAAACAAAAAAAAAAAAAAAAGAAAAAAGTAAAAAAAAAAAAAAAAGTGTTTGTGATCCAGCTTCCTCTCGGTCATCCTACGTGCATGCAGTAAGATTGGTTGGATATTAAACCATCAATAAAGTTTCACAAGATTTGAAAACAAAGTTTCTGTAGCTTCGATATCTAAGACAGAGTCTCGTTATCTTGAAAAGAGAGAAGGGGGAGGGGGGAACCGCTTAAGCAGCCAGAAGCATGTAACATGTTCTTTGCGGCAGCCTGATTGGGGGGGGGGGGGGGGGGGGGGCCACGGGGGTGTTTTATAGCATCGCAGAGACATTCTTATTCCCCCACCTGGAGAGCAGTGCTAGGACAGTGGGTGCCTGGTGGATGGGGTTAAAGGAAACTGCTTATTAAAATGCTACGGCATCCTGCCCCAGAGGGGAGAAAGGTGGAAGGAGCAGGGGGCCTCGGGAGTCTGCAAAGTTTTCTCCCGACTGCCTCGGATGTCAAAATCCAGAATTTGCATTGTATTTGGAATCACAAACATAGAATTCTTAACTGTGTTGGTTAAAGTAAAATTATTTTGCAGTTTTGATTTCCATCAATGAGCTGTACTTTCCCCCATGATTGTATGTAGTTTTAATAAAATCATTTAGAACAGTGAGTGCCAAATGATGTTACAGAACCTTCTGCCCAGGCACTCTGCCAAGATGCCAATAAGTCATTTTAAAAATGTATGTCAGAGATGTAAACAGACATTTTGGATTTTTTTAAACAGTATTTATTTGGAATGTTTTCATTTATCTAAATAACTATTGCTATTATGAATTATGGAAAAAAGATTAATATCATGTGTGGCATATAGTGACTTCTTAACACACACATCACGCAATCTGCAAACCCAGAAAATGTGTATATCTGTCTTTAGAAATTAGTGTTTATATCACTTACAGTGGTTTGTGAATAAAGAAAAACTGGTTTGTAATATCAAAAATAAAAGCTTAGTCTGAAAAGGTACATGCGAGTTGGCGTTCTGAGTCTTTGTGCTTGTGTGTGTACGGCGGACGGTAAATTCTGCACGCACAGCCTTGCCGCTTAGAACCACAGCGGGTACTGGTAGGGGGGTGGTGCTGCCCTGGTGAGCAGGAGGTTGCCCCATGCCCCCGGCAGACCCAGGTGCCTAGGGAACAGGGGCTGGCCATCTGGCTCACAGGGCTTTCCCTTCTCACTCATCTTTTCAGACAAGTCCATGCGACTAACCAGTGATGTTTAAAAAGAAACAGAACTAAGTTGAGCTATTCCCCAGCATAGAAATGTCAGTCTTTGGGGGCGCCTGGGTGGCTCGGTCGGCTAAGCGTCTGACTTCGGCTCAGATCATCATCATCTTGCAGTTGGGGAGTTCGAGCCCCGCATCAGGCTCTCTGCTGACCCCTCAGAGCCTAAAGCCTGCTTGACATTTTGTGTCTCCCTCCCTCTCTGCCCCTCCCCTGCTCACACTCTGTCTCTCTCTCTCTCTCAAAAATATACATTAAAAAAAATTTTTTTTAATGTCTTTGATTTAAAACAACACAGCAGGGGCGCCTGGGTGGTTCAGTCCATTACATGTCTGACTTTGGCTCTGATTATGATCTCACGGTTCATGAGTTTGAGCCCTGCACCGGGCTCCATGCTGACAGTAAGGAGCCTGCTTGGGATTCTCTCCCTCTCTCTCTGCCCTTTCTGTGCACGTGCCGTCTCTCAAAACTAAATAAACTTAACAACAATAAAAGCTGTTCATTTCTCTTTTATTTTTTTGTTTGTTTAGAGAGAAAAAGTGTGTGTGAGCAGAGGAGGGACAGAGAGAGGGAGAGAGAGAATCCCAAGCAGGTTCTGCACTGTTGACACAGAGCCCGACATGGGGCTCAAATTTACAAACCGTGAGAAACATGCGATCATGAACTTTGCAGAGATCAAGAGTCAGACGCTTAACCCACTGAGCCACTCGGGTACCCTCCAAAAAGCTATGCATTTCAAATGAAACATAGGTTCAAGCCATTGATAGAATTTGGGCAGGCTTGGGTGAAAAAGGATGAAAAATAAGAAAAAGGCCTACACTTTCCATTTACTGAGTGCTCACTATGACCATCAGGGTTGAGTCATCTACCCCCACGTAGGTATCTTAATAATATCTTAATCCTATCTCATTTAATTATCTTACTATCCCTATCAAGTTGCTAATACATCCAAAGACTAAACAAGATGCAGTGTCTGAAAGCCGTTCTGGGTTTGAATCCTAATTCAGTCACCTGCTAGCTGCGGTCCAGGGCAAGTTAAACCAAAGTTCTGTGTCTCCGTCTCCTCTTCCATGATTCAGGATTGTGACAACACCTACCTCTTACTACTGTTATGGAGAATAAATAAGACAATCTATGTGACAGCGTTGCACGCTCTTAGGGTGTAAGGTCATGCAGCAAGCAAGTGGCAAGTTCAACATTCCAGAAGGGGCCCCCTGACGAAGCGGGGCAGTCTCTCTTGGCCCACTGAGAACTTCTGGCTTCCAACTTTAGAAATGAGCACTCTCACCCCCGAGTGCCAAAGGCTGCCTTTTGTTCTCCAGTCCTCTTCCCACAATGCAGGTGGTCTCCATAGACTTACTAACTACACCGTTTTAAGAATTTCCCGTAAACACCTCATGTAGAGGGCTGTACGGGTCCAATTTCCATTGCCCTCTGTCAGTTCCCAGAAGACAGTATTTTATAAATAAAGACGATAAGGATTGATGCATCATATGATTTGCCCAAAGTCACGTCTCACAACTCCTAGAACCAGGCTCCGCATGAAAATCTGACCCTGAAGCTTATGCCCTCTTCCGAAAATTCTGCTGCTTTACTCAGAGTGATGGTGGCTGTGGTTGTAGTGGTGATGTTGAGTCTGGGCTTCCTATTTTCTCCTTACAAAGTATGGAAGGCTATATTCATTTAAAAAAATTAATGAACTAGTTTGATCCTGGCACATGGTGAGGAGGGTGATAATGATCTCCTAAAATGCTGATTTATAATGGAGTCCCTGCCCTGTCCAAATATGGGGATGTAAGTATAGATAACAAAAGCAGTAGTTAACATTATAATTTCCAAAATGAGGCTCTTCTCCAAAACGACACTAAACGTATACATTTCACGTGAAGTGTAAAGAAACTTAAAATCATGGCAGAAGCGGAAGGGTTTGTTAAAGACTTGCCCGGTGGGTGCAAATGCTTAACACATGTCCCACCCTCCACCTGACTGTGGGCAGACGTAGGCAAAGAAGCCCAGAAGAAGCCCGTATGTGATGCACATGCTTTGTATATAAATACAGACAGTTAATTTATTTTTTGCATAGACAACGCCTGGGAGGTAGTCACAGCCTTATCCCACCTGTATTTTTTTTTTACCATTTTTTAAAAGCTTATTAATTTTGAGAAGGTGGGGAGGGGTGGAGAGGAAGATAAAGAGAACCCCAACCAGGCTCTGCACTGTCAGCAAAGAGCCCAACACAGGGCTCAAACCCACGAACCGCGACATCCTGACCCGAGCTGAAGTCAAGAGTCAGATGCTTAACCGACTAAGCCACCCAGACACCCCACCTGTATTTTTTCTCTTAAAACAGCATTTGAATTAAACAGTAAGACCTCCTCCACGTTAAAAAATAAAGCATCACAAATACGATTCAATGAGTTTAGACTACTCTCTCAATCCCAACGTCTCACTCAACACCCTGACAACCTTGATTATTTATGATGGCATCTGAAGACTGTTTCTATTTCCTGGGACGCAGCCACTTTTTATGTAAACAGAGCTCTGGGGAGCACTTCACTGTGCCTCGCACGTACGCACACATACACACGTGTGTGTAGACTCATGCACTCTCGGAAAACAAAAGCACATCCCTGGGCCCCATCTGCTTTCAGGACTCCTAAGGTGAGACCCACCATTGGAAAGGGAGGCACCATCTTTCAGCAAACATCTGGATTGTGTTCATGCTGGATTCTTGACCCTATCGGGAGAGCCAATCAATGTGCTTGTGCATGCGTGTGTGGGTGCACGTATGCACAAGCACAAACCTACATGCACCTATATATCGATGCATATTCCCAATCTTTCTCATGACAACCTGTGATTAGTTTTTCACCAATGAAGTCCAGAATTAGGACTGCAAATAATATTCTTACACAGGAAGATACAAAAGTCATTTTTGTTGGAAAAAAAGACTGGGTTTTGTTTTGTTTTCCTTTCACTGTTCTTTTTGGTTCTTACCCACTACAGGATAACGTGTGTGCGTGTGCACAGGTGTGCACAAATCTATATTATATACTCAGGAGATGTGTGTGTAAATTCACCAGGTGCAGGATAGGAAGTTCTCATTGTTCAGCTGCTCAGGATTCAATACAATGCTTGAAACTGGACCAAGAGCCAAGTTTATCTCACATCCCCAAGCTGAGACCTTTCATTATGGGTAACAGCAAGCTTCTCCCTGTGCTATTTGCAGTCCTAAGGGATGCAGATTTGGGGGGAACAGGAGCAGCCGTCCCGTTGGCACATTGGAAGAGTCTCCCCTGAGAGCCCAGTCTCACCCCTCGTGCTGTGTCCTACTCACCCTCCTGGAAAATCGGGGGGCGGGGGACAGCAAAGGTTTGTCTCTGCCTCAGTGGCCTAGGTCGCTCACCATGGCTGCTTTGACCACAGGCATCTGGCCTGGAGAAGGGGATTTGCCAATTATCACAAAGGGGAAACCTTCTCTGGGTGGTTTGTTAGGAAAACACCAAGGATTCTTTTCACAGGAATGGTATCATTGCCTGAAGTGTCGGAGACTGTATGGAGAATGAAGCAAACAAGGAGATTAGCTCACAACTTTAGATGAAATGCGGGCTCTCTATCTATAATGTGTGGATGACCATAGTACCCACCTCGACCTGTTCTTGTAAGAACCAGCTGTGGTAAAAGACGTAAAGCACTTAGCCTGGTATATAGCATTTTTCCTTTTTAACAATTTTTTTATAAGTTTATTTATTTTTGAGAGACAGAGAGAGACAAATCATGAGCAGGAGAGGGGCAGACAAAGAGGGAGACACAGAATCCGAAGCAGGCTCCAGGTTCCAAGCTGTCAGCACAGAGCCCAACGCCAGGCTCAAACTCATGAACCATGAGATCATGACCTGAACCAAAGTCGGAGGCTTAACCGAATGAGCCACTCAGGCGCCCCTACGACTTTTCCTTTTTTTTTTTTTTTTTTTTCAATTTTTTTTTTTCAACGTTTTTTATTTATTTTTGGGACAGAGAGAGACAGAGCATGAATGGGGGAGGGGCAGAGAGAGAGGGAGACACAGAATCGGAAACAGGCTCCAGGCTCCGAGCCATCAGCCCAGAGCCTGACGCGGGGCTCAAACTCACAGACGGTGAGATTGTGACCTGGCTGAAGTCGGACGCTTAACCGACTGCGCCACCCAGGCGCCCCACGACTTTTCCTTTTTAAGAATCAATCACTTCTCTAGCCATGTGTATAATTCTTATGTACCCCCCTATATTTCATAGATTCAAACAATATATCTTATCTATATATTACATAATATGATTATACATACAGATCTACACAATTGGATAGGCATCTAAACTAATTATATGCACACATGGATACAAATACTTTTTAATATATATGTTTATTTTTATGCATCAGCATCACAACCACATACCCATTAGTGGACCATAAATACATATGCTAATTCTTGGGGCGCCGGGGTGGTTCAGTCAGTGAAGTGTCTGACTCTTGGTTTCAGCTCAGGTCATGATCTCATGGTTCATGAGTTCAAGCCCCATATCAGGCTCTGCACTGACAGCATACAGCCTGCTTGGAATTCTCTCTCTCCCTCTCTCTGCCCCTCCCCACTCATTCTGTCTCCTCTCTCTCTCAAAATAAACTTAAATATATATACATATATAAGTATATATATGTATATATATACACACATATACATATATACATATGTATATACACACACACATACATATATATACACATATATATATGCTAATTCTTGTAAGGCAACCAGCAAACAGGCCTTATTACTACTGCTGCCATCAGTATTATCTTCCTTCATCCACACAAACTGGCAAGACAGGTGCCACCATCACCCTGGTCCACCCCCCAGGAAACAGAAGCTTCCGCAGGCACAGAGACATGCTGGGGTACAGGGCTCTAGGTGGTGGAGCTGAGCCACGGCCATCAGCTGCCTGACTCAAAGCCTTGCAGCCACCAGTTTAGCCCACACGTTACACACCCCGCGGTGCCTCACCCCCGTGGCAGCCCAGCTAAGTCATTTGCCCCATGTCAGGAGGCTCACACCTGCCGGAGCTCACAGCCAACGCGGTGTCCTTTCCTCTCCTGCACCCGCTGCCCTCAAAGGCCTGGCCTAACAACCACCTCGCGAGCTCTTGTTGGGGACGTAGGCCACCAGCAGGGCCCCGAGTCTACCCCGGGGAGCACGCCCACCCTCCCATGACCCTTGCTCCTGCAACGCAGCCCCTGCCTTGGGGGTTGACATCCGAACTCTCCGACTGAAACAGACAGATGGCACGTGGCCTGCACGAGGCAAAAAGTCAACGAGAGCAGGAGAATTCCCCAGGCTCTGAAGGAGAAGGAAAACACAAGGGCTGCAGGTAGAAAACAGATGCGCAGAGACCCAAGGAGCAGGGTAAAGGCGGCGGCGCCGGCAGGTGATGGTTGGGAGGGTGCGGAATGCAAAATGGCGGCGCTCATCAGCAGGCAGACTTCAGAAGAAAAGCAAACCTGACAAAGTTAAAAAACAAAACAAAACAAAACAAAACCTGCCTAAAAGCAGAAGGCAGTAACTGCAGGCCCGCAAATGAAACCCTCACATTCACATCTGGAAAGCCAAACTCTCCGCAGCCACACCAGGAAGTTGTCGACAACGGAAAAGCAGGTCAGAGGCGCTGCACACAGCTCGCCTTTTATCTCCCCCAAACACTCCTGGGCCAGCGAGCGGCATTGAAATTCACGACTGTAAGTAGGATTTCGGCACCAGCGGACTGTGCTCAGCTGGACAGGGCCGTCAGCATAAAGGGCTTGCTGCTGCGTTTTCCTTTCTTATTTTCCTGGGCTGCGTGACTAGATGATGGATTGTTCTTTCCACGGTTTCCCCTTGTTTGCAAAGCCCGGCTCTCCCCCTCTCACCCCCTGGACGGTGTGCACGCGTGCACGCATGCGCGGACACGGGATCCCATGCTCTGTGAGACTAGGAGGCAAGTACAAAAATAAACCCACGGAACTTTCAGGGTCGGTGGCAACGCTGTCATAGGGAAATTCTGAATTGTTTGCAGCCTGTACGGTAGAGGAAAAACAGAAAAGCCTCCTTTTTTATTTCCTTATGTTTTTTTTCCCATCACTTCAAAACAAAACAGGGTGCCTCATCGCTGCTGATACCAAGGCAATAGGTCATGGTTATTTTCATTAAGCCATCAAAGACAGACGGGCAGTAAGGAGAGTGGAAAAACAGCAAGTTAGTAACCGGCCTATTTCCTCTTTTAAAGACATTTCTAGACAAACCCGAGTTTGGATCCTGTCTCTGCTATCTTGTGTCTTTTTCCCTCTTGTACAAACTTAGGGGCAACGGAGCCTCTCTGGGGCTCAGTTTTCCAATGGGTAAGGTGTCTACTCGGGCTGCAGTGAGAATTAATGGAGATTGAGTAGCACCAAGAAGTTTGGTTCTACGAAAGTCACTTACCTCCCACTTGAGGACAAAAGTCAAACCCTGGGCTATAACAAGCGAGACATCAGACAGGGCGCCGGGGTGGCTCAGTCAAAGAATCCAACTTTGGCTCAGGTCATGATCTCATGGGTTTGTGAGTTGGAGCCCTGCGTCAGGCTCTGTGCTGACGGCTCAGAGCCTGGAGCCTGCTACGGTTACCTCTCTCTCTGTCCCTCCCTTGCTCTGCTCAAAAATATATAAACATTAAAAAAATTCTTTTTAAAAATTGAAACATGGGATTTTTGATTTAGGAAAACCAGATGCTCACTTATGGAAACTGTTCTTAAAAATCTTCCTGGTGCTTTGGAGTCTGCACGCACTCCTCTGCAGTCATCAGGACATGGCCCCGGGGTCTCTGCAGATCCAGGGCTGTGTGGTCTAGGATGTGTAGGCAATCCCCAGAGCTGGAGCCACTACACCGCCCTCCCCCACCCCCGCCAACCTCCTGTGAGCCTCAGCTCCTCCCGCTGCTTCTGGGCCAGGCATTTGTAACCGCTGTGAGCCCCGCTTCCTTGTTAGTCACCTAGAGGGAAATACAATGACCTTGAAGCCTGGTTGTGAGAAAGTGGTCAGAAAATGGCACATAAACTGCTCTGAAGTAGAAGAGGTACAATAAATATTCACCCCTTTTCTCTCCTTGCTCCTTCATTAGCCTCAAGATACTTTTTTTCATCTGGAAATTTCTACTACTTCCTGGGTTAGAGGATTTAAAATAAAACAAAATGCTCAATGCCAGAACAAACAAACAAACCCACAAACTATTATAGGCACCAAGACCTACCCTTTGCCGCACAGACATACATAAGGATGAGATAAATTAAGGGAGCCCCTCACACCATAGAACACTGGGCAAGGTTTCAAGCCAACTGGACTCAGGCAAGAGTGATAGGAATATTTGATAAATTCCAAAATGGCAGTCATTCTCTGAGTCCCCAGCCACCAGGTTGTTCTGTGCCAGCAGGACACTGTATCCACCCCTGTCCACGTGGGTCCGTGTTGGGACTGGAGAGGGGAGACGTAATCAGTCAGGACGCCTGGCAGCAGCAGCCTTTACCTTTGCCCTAAGAGGTCACATCTTGTCCCATGGGCTTTCTGATAAACTACAACTGTTCTCTTTGTCCCCCAGT